>NC_136422.1:159569731-159839731 GCF_052625555.1 Lactuca saligna | reverse complement strand
ATAAAATCTAATTATAGAAGAGGATTCAAATCCCATCATTAATGGATTCATACATGTTTTGATCCTAGTTGCTTGTAATAAATCCCCATAACATCAATAGAATGGGAGATTCCATCTCTAAAAATGGAATTGGGGAACTAGAACATTAATCGATGATAGTTTGTACATTAAACATTAGAACTTGTACATTAGCTTAAATGATGGATTATAAATCCAAATAATTAATCATAATATTAGGATTTGTGTGATTTTTGGTAATCATGATTCAGTTATCAAGATATTCCAATGGAACTGATGGTGACTATGAGCTTGAATGTAATTCCACTAGAATTCACTAATAGAAATGGTTTGCAAGACTAATTGTAATGTCCCAAAAATAATGAGGTAAAATTTTCATTTTTAATTCAAATAAAACATTAATCATCTTTAAGCCAAACATTCATTATCATTTTGTACATATTCAAAAGTACTTTTGTAGGAAAACAGTTATCAAAGTAAAACCTCAAAATCATCATAATGCAGAAATATGCGTGGATGTGTTGCGATCAAGCCATGCCTTTTACTTTTCAATTTAGAATTGCCTGATACATAAACTGAAAACCATAACTACGAAGCTTAGTGAGTTCCCCAAAATACCACATACTAATCAAACATGCTGCAAGCATATCTAGGTGCTTGATTACCCCTTCGGTCTATTTCAATCGGATACCAATAAGTATATATGAGTGCTTTCCTACCCCTTCGGTCATTTCATTTGGATACTTTCAAGCATATTTGGATGCATGCAATCCCCTTCCATGTATTTTAACCGCATACTGGGTCTATTTCATCACCTACTACTACCACATAATATCATAACCAAATCACATAATCATCAAGAAAATACATGCATAACGGACAATTGTCACAAAGACAATCATCACACTACATCGTAAACTAGTGGGTCGACATTGGTGTCTTCGACCCACAGATACTGCGAAGGAAGACCCACCTCAAACCGCTAATAACCAACTAACTGCTCGGGTAGCTGAACCAGATAACCTCACACCAACTAACAATAAATACAAACTTAATTAATAATTAACCCGATAACTCAAAATCGGAGGCCCAATCCATAATCCAACTTCCTAAAGGGTAAAAGACCATTTTACCATTTTCTTACCTGGCTCAAAATCAAGATCCAACCCATTAGCACAAAAATCCCAAATCTTTAAATTGCAACCCAAAGCCCAAAATGGCCCAACTTCCTAATTGTGCCCAAAAATCATAATAGGACAAATACCAAGAAAGCCCACAGACTATCCATGACCCAAAGTCAGAAGTCCAATGGCCTAACAAAGACCAAACCTTAAAAGGCTCAAAATTAACTTGATGGGGAGTACACCCCGCATACCAGAAAGGTACGTCCAATGTACTCACCCTTGAAGCACAAAACATAAGTGATCAATGCATAATTCCAACGTTACGTTGAGTGTACCCCCACATACGCCCAACGTACTCGACATGGACCCAAAAATCAACATTAAGCTCTTAATGGTGGACAATGACTTCCAAACTCAAATATGAACCTAATGGGATGTCTTAACATGTAAAGTTGGCAACTTTACTCCCTTTTCATGGCTTAATGGGACCAAAACCTTAATACGAACCATAATAAGCACCCAAACTCATGCATGGTCCAACACAAGATGGCATTTTTATGAACAAGGGACCTCCCAAATGCTAAGATCCAACATACTAAGCTCTTGGAGTAGCCCATACTCATAAGGATGACTCTAAGGACCAAAATGAACCCAAAGTACTCCTTAAACTAGATTTAACACATAGAGTCATCAAGTTAGAAAGTTTATACCTTCAAAAAGTAGATCAAGATGCATAAAGGCTGGATCTAAAAGCTCCAAGCAATCCCAAACTTCTCTAAGAATATCCTTCTTCTTCATAGATCACCAAAATGCTCGAAATACCACCAAAAGCTTAAAAACCACACTAATGGAGGCTAGTATTACCAACATACTCCCCAAGTACGTCTCGTCTACTAGGATGTCGCTTAATCCTTCAAAATTATGAATGACATTTCTTTTTTGTTTTAAAACCGATTTCGACGATCCTTATATCCACCGAAAGGTGATAATTGGATCTACACTTCTATCAACTCATCATCGTCTTAAACTTCCCGAACTAAAATCCAAAATCCAACTAATGCCTAGACTGACACTTTACTGATACCTCATGGCTCCAAATCACAAACCGAACTCCCAGATAATCTAAAATACATTACACACACTTAAATGGGTCTAAATCTCTCTTTCCCAAAGTCCCTATGTCTTATGATACCGATATTTAGGTCACATCCCCGAATTAGGAAAAGATTTGGAACAAGGTGTTAAACTAATTATGTTAACAAAGTGCTTTTAATCAAATAAATGAGGTATAGAAATAAATCATAAGAGTTTGGAAGCATATAAGTAACTCTCATTTATAAGAGCTCATAGATACCACTAGATGGTTATTATGTCCCAACTTCACAGTTGCGAATGAAATTAATATTTATTAGTGGAATGGAATGATAATAATAACTTGCTTCAAGTTGAATAATATCATCATGATTATATAATAATAATAAAGTAATTTACATACTTGCATTAAATAATTAGAAGTTTAAGACTTAAGGTGTTATTTGATGCCAGTCGAGTGTGCCTTCAAACTATATTGACATTAACTACTTAATCCGCTAAGTCACATTTTAGGATTTGACTAGTTCTATTTCAAATATTGATATCAAGAATCATTTTATTCATACATATAATTTTGTTAATTTTGGTAATGATTGGAAGCATTAAGAACAAGTATAGAGGCCAAAAGTGAAAATTGAGGCTTTTGTGTATAAAGGGTAGCTACATCGGCCATGAGGAATCCATTCACAAATCTACACAAACCATGCAAGCTCCTGTAAGAGACTTTTATTATGGTCTTGTCTTTATCTCGCTTTCTTGGCCTTTAATTGCTTTCGTAACACACACACACACACACACACACATATATATATATATATATATATATATATATATATATATATATATATATATATATAAAATGAGATCTTAAAACATAAGATGGATATGTGTCGTCCTAAGGAAATTTTGATAAAATTTAATGTCTTAATGTTAGATCGGAATTCCAGGTATAAACCGTTTATTTTGCAAATTAAGTTTTTGATTTTTTTTTCCTGACTCCACAATGCTGAAAAGTGTGCACCATGCCGTGGGACACATGGATTAGTTGCGGTGTGGTATGGACCTCACCATGATGCGGTGACAACTTTGTTCAAAACCCTAAGTCTTGGGCCTTGGGCCCTATTCAAGCAACCTTATGATTAGGTTTAGCTCTCATTACCAGCCTACATTCCTCAGAAAGAAACCCTAAAGTACGTGTGTGTGTGTGTGTATGTTCGTGGTTTCTTAGTGCATGTTCATGGTATTTTAAAAGCTATTGAAGACTATTGGAAGAAGAGGTAGGTGATCAAATATGGTTGTTATATTTCTTTTTGTTGGAGGACTAATTCATAAACATTTCTAGACTCCATAAGGTATAAAGTTTATACCTTTTTCCTTATTAAGGTGATTTTCATAGTTAAGAATTCATTTATGGCCCTTCGAAGAGAACCCTTGGAGTTTGAAGCAACTCTACGACCTTGGATGGTGATTGAGGTAGTCTCTGGACCTTAGGGTACCATAAAGTTAGATGCTTGCTTAAAGCTTGTCTATGCATGAACCCTTTAGGTTATTTTAGTCCCTTTAAATGTTGGGTTTGAGATCTAAGATCCTTGACGTTAGAAAATGGATAAAGTTGGAAAGTTTATTCATCCATGAACTATATCGATCCAAATATGAGCGTTGGAGCTATGGAAATAACGGTTAAGAGCTTAATGGAGTATGATTTTTGGAAATCGACATGACACAACAGAGAGCTTGCCACGGTGCGGTGCAGTGGATTGCTGAGTCCTACGACCGTTTTGTCTTCTCGTTACCATGACATGGCCATGGGTTCGCCACGGTGCGATAGCTTGAGGGTTGATTTTGACCGTCGACTGTTGACTTTTTTACTAAGTTTGACTTTACGTCAAACTTTGACCATTCACCGTTGACCGTTGACTTTGCGGTAGTCGAGTTTAGCGACGTAGAATTGTAAATTTTCAAGATGAATTTTTCATTTTAAATTCACATAAATCTCATTAACACATTTCATAAAACCCAAAGTATCAATTTATTAAGAACACACATCCATAATTGATTGACTAAAATCCAGGATCCTCAAAAACATAACTCCATCTCGTATGTACAATCAAGCCAGCACCTTCCCGCGATCATGAGAAGTACTTGAAACACATATCGCATAACACGGTAAGCACGAAGCTTAGTGAGTTCCCCAAAAAACCACACATATCTCATTAGCCTCTCATGGCTATGCTTGAAAAAGACCCTCCGATCAATGTGTCTCAGTGGGACCCTCCAGTCCCACAAATCGGGTGGACCCTCCGGTCCTAACTAAGTAAGCTCAGAATAATACACAACATAAATCACAAAGACATAATGCATGATATCACAATACTAAATAAAGCATACAAGACTCTCCGGTCACACAAAAATTACAACTCTAGGTTAGTATAGTGAGAAGACTCACCTCGTAGAGTAAAGTAATGTATCCCACACTCAATCTGCTGGTCAAATCTCCGCCCTCCATGGCCTCCAAAATCCAAAGTTGACCAAAACCTTAAAGTCAACGGAAGTCAACAGTCAAAACTGATCCAACTCTAAAAGTCAATGGAATTCCATACCCAAGTCAATAATCCATGTTGACTCAACTCATCGAGTACAACTCACGAACTCGTCGAGTCCCTCAGAACTTAATAAGTCGTAAAAAACCGATTCTACTCGCCGAGTTGCTAGCCAACTCATCGAGTCCATGGCCATGGAACCCCACCTACTCGTCGAGTTGTCTCATCAACTCGTGGAGTCCACTCTGAATCCAAATACAGGTAAAACCCTCTCAACTCGTTGAGTTGTCTCACCAACTCGCCGAGTCTATAACACGTCCAAATCATCGGGGGTCCTAACCAAATCGTCAAGTCGGCTCACTAACTTGTCGAGTCTCTTTAGTCCATTTCCTCATTCAGACGATTTTAGATAGAAATAAGGTCTCATACTCTGGATCTAGCCTCCGAAGGCTGAATCATCACATAAAGTTGCAAGCTTTACGTTCATGGATGGCATACAGGCTCAAAATACCTAAACAAGCTCCATAAAGGTCTTTATGCTTGAAGACTTGCCCAAATCTTGATAAAGCTCTAATCTTTAGGCTTATAGGGACTCATATAACTCAGATATGTAGTCTAAAATTCCATGACCAGTTCAACAACTCGAAACCAAAAGATGGATGGAATAAAGCCCTAAAATTTTCTAGAAAGAGGTCTAACAAAAGGTGTGATCAAGGAGATAGCTTTTTACCTCCAAATGACAGCTAGCACCGAAAGAACACTAGATCCAAAGATTTTTCTTGTTCCAAACCTTCATTCTCTTCAATCCTCTTCTAAAAATGCACTTGGACACAAGGTCTTTCATCTTTCTATCTCTCTCACAACGACTATAGCTTGTCTAGGGTTTCTCTCAATGTGTCTAAATGGCTAGGGAGGCGGAAATGAGGGCTTAAGGGCCTTTAAATAGGGTGCAAACCCTAAAATTAGGGTTTTGTCAACATAGACTCAACTCATCGAGTCCACCCCTTCGACTCGACGAGTAGTCTTTATAATTTGCATGGCTAGCTTAGCTCCTACACGACAAGTCGGGACCAACCAACTTGTCGAGTAGGTCCTCCAAAGTGCATTATAACTCTTAAATTTCTCACCCAGGATTCGGGGTGTTACAATTCTCCCCCACTTGAATTAGATTTCTCCCTCGAAATCGTTCCTTCACAACACTTAGATCAAACCCAATAACCCGAGAAGCACCACCAAAAATCTCATATCGTACAACAATCTCCCTTCCAAGAAACCCGAACCTAATCAGGAACTCCCTATCCCGATGCAGGACGGCCCCTCTACCGCTGTGGTACCAGTTTTGACTCTCCAGAATCTGGAAACTCTAGTCGTCTGTCTCCCTACTAGACAGCCCATGCAAGATATCATCATGCTACACGCCCATCGAATAACAGACCCCGATAATATACTGTCAACTCTGATTTTCTTGCTGTGACCGGTGGAAACAAGGCGTTAACCAATAATTGGCTACCGATCACTCATGTCAGATATACCAGTGGATCCAGATCATAGCTCAAAATGAACGAAAGGGTCACATCTCACTAGGAACCCACCACATATACTACTATCAGAACCCATCTAAAAAATGAACCTTAGTAATCTGTCCTCAGACACAATAAATTGATCATGCCCGCTCGAAACTATCTTCTGACGTCTATACTCATAAGCCCCAACTTCCACTCAAATACCCCATCTAACACTGTGCACAAGGTCATCTCCCGAACCAACAGTGGAACCTACAAAGCCTACCCATTTCACACCCAGTAATTTGAATTTATAGACTTCCTTCTCACAATTGCTATCTCTACCATCATATGATACACCATTCACGAAGTTCGCTTTACCTCGAGCGATTACTAGAACCCCATCTGAAGTCGCTTTTCTTCCGAACTCTATCGTCTACCACTCACTAGTTCCATGTGTCTCGTGGTCCTTCCCAAACCAACAAACTAACCCACTCAGGTCTAAAAAATAAGATGGAACCCATTACCTTTCAAAATGAAAGCCATCCGAAATCTGGAATCTTCTCCTGTCTAGTCATTTAACAAATAGAGCCAAACTCAAGCTCTGGAGTCTGATTTAATAGAAGAATTAGAACCACTTATCTCCAATCCGATACTCAACTCATGCCCCGTGATCCACAAATCTATGCATACACCACTTCTCCAATCGGGATGTAACTACTCCCGACCATCACAGAGACCCCAGTCTCGCCCATGGTCCGGCCTGCAGTTTCCCACAGACTTAATTGGTAAGGCTACCCGAGCCTAATAAATCCTCTGCATCATGCTTTGACTAGTGAATACTACGGCTCCTCGCGGTTATATAACACTCTCTCACTGACTAACTAGTGCTACGGATCCCCATAGTCCTATGACACTCTCTCACTACCTCACGAATGCTATGGCTCCCTGCAGTCTTACTATACTCTCTCTCTCTCTCTCTCTCTCTCTCTCTCTCTCTCTCTTTCTCTCTCTCTCTCTCTCGCTAACTCACGATTGCTAAGGCTCCCCACAGTTTTACGATACTATTTCTCTCACTCACGTATGCTACGGCTCTCCGCACTCATAGGATACCCTTTCTCTGACTCATGTATGCTACAAATCTCCACAGTCACACGATACCCTCTCTCTGACTCATGTATGCTACGGTTCCCCGTAGTCATACGATACCCTCTCTTTGACTCATGTATGCTACGGCTCCCCGCAGTCATATGATACCCTCTCTATGACTCATGTATGCTACGGCTCCTTGCAGTCATACGATACCCTCTCTCTAACTCATGTATGCTATGGCTCCCTGCAGTCATACTCTCTCTCCATCTCTCTTTCTCTCTCGCTGACTCACTTCATGGTTTCCCTTAACATTCCAAAGTGATTACTCCCACCCGGGTCTGTTTGCTCTCTTATCACCCCACAATCTCATCCTCAAGTCGTCACCATTCCTAGTTCACTATCTAATACTCCACGATCCAACATATTTAGGTGCATACACCTACCCAAATTATGCATCATTACTCTAGACTAAAGTTCTTGTAGACATGGCACTTTCCTCAGTATAGCCACACTCTTGAACAATTCGTGTTTGGCGACAATTTAGCTGATGATCTCACATTTGGAATATATTCACTTGATGTTCCACTTGTCGTATGGCATACCCAAGTCTCATAATAATCTAACAACCTAGGGCATCATACTCGAATATCTTGATACACCATTACGGAATCTCACAATGTATTGCCACAACCACCGATCTTCCACGCACACGAATTGAAGCCTTGAAGTATTCCAACTCATAATTGGAAGCACAGAGGAATCGTTACGACTGGAAACATGTTGACGACAATCCAAGCCCCATCTGCCATTGATTAAGCACGTGCGGAATTTTCATATCGACCCTGTAGTTGATTGACAAATCAAGTGCTTCCCCTCCCAGAGTACAAATAACAATCCATACGTAGAATTATTAGTCTCTCTGAAATTAAATATCAACCTTGGTAACCCAACCATCTCAAAACTCAAACATTGGTACACCCGAAGAAACAAAAACCATAATCAAATTCCTGTCTAACGGCCACCTGCCTTGAAGTCACTCATTTTCTCCTGAGAATATGCGACATGAATCATCTCATGTTGTACACCGTCTTAACTGCCACATGACTCCCGTCTCATACACTTGCATTGTAGATTCCCATAACCCAGTTTCTGTTCCACATCAGATTGAGGATCCTTCCTCACAGAATCCCTACTCCCCCCGCCCCCCCCCCCACTTAGGGTTCGAACCATCGTCCATCGACAAACCAAACAGGCCACACTATAGATTGGCTTGCCAGATGTACCATTTCTGACTCATGGAATGTACTATACAACACTCGATGATCTTTTAGATAATTACCAAATAACCCCATATCCCGTATCCAGAGGAAAACCTCGGAATCTCATACCGACACCCCGTCGAGTATCCCAATTGTCCTGAATTAATCATGACTATCAATATGGAAATAATGCACTATCACACACCTCGTCTTCGATTCCTTAACCAACATTCCATCACGGAAGCTATTATAGGAGTAAGAGACCTCACTCTCACAGTCGTGACATCACGTAGGCAACGAGGGCTGCCACCCTAATTTATTCCTCTTAATCACCTGGAACTGCTGCTAAAAAGCATGCCTCACTCAATGAAGGCATCTCCCTATCCTCATCCATCTCACTCCCCACTAATGTCTCTTTCCTGGTATGAGAAATACCTCGCAGCAAAATATTCTGGTGAAAAATAACGCAATTATGTGCTACCCCTCGCGGTTACCTCCAAATTCTGGAACCGGAAGCTCGTGATATTGTTCGCTCCACACGAGAAATGGAAATGGTATAATTCTCATCACATGAAGTAACATCTCAACCATTGGCCGATCAATCAACTTAGACTAAAATCCTCCTCAGCGCATAACCTCCATTTTTCATCAAGTTCTAAGACTCTAACTAGCAGCCCACCAGTCAACTCCTCGAAATCTAAACTCAATTTCCTCACAAGGTACACTCTATGGAAGCTCAACCGACATGGCCATCTGGCCCCACAGTTTACCATATCCATTCTCAGTCTAAACACCCATTGTTGGATACCTGGTAAAGATGGAAACACACTCTGCTACAAATCATGGTACCCGAACCATGTTATCTCCCCTCAACCTGATATTTAGAACCTCTAGAATTCTCCTTGTTTTGAGTATAGTCCTCTGCTTTCAGTAGTACAGGCCCATGCTACTTGCCACATCTACCCATACTTTCCACATGGATTGTCCTAGATTTCCTAAGTAGCTGCTCAACCTTCTCGATCACCAATCCCGTTACACATGTTCGCTCTCCAGCGGATACTCTCCTCTGTCACGTACTCATCTGACTAAAGTCACTCTATAGGCTCTTCATAGGTTCTCACACTTGTCTGCCATCAGCTGATGAAGAACTTCTCATGATGCCAACCATCTACCTCCTGAATATCGTCAAATTCACTTAGTAGTTGTCTCCCATCATTAAGAGTTCCACAAATCACAAAGAAAGAAGCATTCGGGCATCGAATCTCCTCCACCAACAAAAAACTACTCTAGTACACAACTCCACTTTCTCTATCCTCAACTCTAAAAGGAATTACCGAACTCTGTCAAGCCTCCTTCTCATGAGTATCTCATTACTCTCTTAGTAGATTCTTCAAATGCACATCTAGGTATCTCTCTAGATTACTCCTTTACTCAAAGCTCTCACTAAAAGATTCTTGCTAAATACTCTTACTCAACACATACACAAAACAAATATCAGATTGTAACATCCTATTATCCGAGGTATAAGATTTTGATATGTAGGAATGAGTTTGATTGAGCGACTCGACGAGTTGGCACCTTAACTCGTCGAGTTGGGTCGCGGCTTGGGGATGTGTCAAATGGATGGACTCGACGAGTCAGTTATCTGACTTTCCGAGTCAGCGCTATGGATAGAAACCCTAAATCCTTGGGCCTGAGACGTATTTAAAGGCCCTTATGGCCTTCATTTGTGGCCACACATACCCTGGGGAAACCCTAATCGAACCAGAAAGCATAGAGAGAGAGAGAGAGAGAGAAAGAGATAATTTCTTCATTGTTGTGCATCCTTGCAAGGAAGAAGGAGGGAATTCAAGCTAAGTTGACTTGAGAGGCTCAGATCTTCCACCATTTCATTCAAAGTTGTTGTTGGAGGTATGAATTCATGTCCTTTTCCGTATGTGTAGTAGATTTCATGAACTTAGGGTTTCTTCTTCTCGTTTATAGTTGAGATATGGTGTATGTGAAGTCCCTTTGTGTAGGGGTGCAAACGAGCCAAGCTACTCACGAGCTACTCAGGATCGGCTCGTTAAAAGCTCGACTCGAAACCGGTTTTAAACGAGCCCGAGCCGAGCTCGATCTTAATATTAAGCTCGTTTATTAAACGAGCTCGAGCTCGAGCCTATGTCACTAAGATTGATTAGGATCGTGAGCCTAAACCAGCCTTTATATAATATAATTTATTATTATTTTCTTATATCAAAATAAAAACATATTTGGGAAATTATGGATTTCGTGTATTAGTAAACGAGCTTCCTAACGAGCTTGAGTTGAGCTTAAACTTATTTAGGCGCATCAAACGACAAATGAGCCGAGCCCGAGGCCGATCCGATCTTGTATAACTATTTACAAGCTCGAGTCGAGCTCAGTAAAAAGAAATCTCAAATCAAGCCGAGCTCGAGCTCGAGCCTCATATAACTTAAACAAGCCCAAGCCGAACCTGGACAGGTTCGGGCCCAGCTCAGCTCGTTTGCACCACTACCATTATGGCATTGATATCAGATCTGGACCATGAGAGGTCTAGAGAGTCCCAATAATCCAGCTTTATGCAGCCCATAAGAGTTTTGAGCCTAAGTTATCATATTAGGGGTTATTTTGTCAAATAGAGTTGATGGTGCGATGCATGGGCCTAAAGGTGTAACATACACGTTTTGAAATCGTGTTTCGTAATGAATAAAATTGTGAAATACTTTGTGAAATTGAGTGTTGAGTTCTAACAGATAGTTTTTACTAAAAATGAAGTAAAACTATGTTTAGAATCACTCAGAAAATATTGGAAGTCTTATGAGATTCCAATTAAAAGCTAAATAGTGAAATTTAGCGAAAATATAAAATTTGAAATAAGAAAAATATTATTATGGAAAGTTGTAAATAATCTCGTTAGAAACCTGTAGGTGAAAACCTCATCGAAATCCGAGTTATAACGAAGAAGTTATGGCCAATCGAAGATCCGCGACAAAACCGACACGACGTCGAATGATGTAAAAAGTGAGTTTTTGATAAACTACTTTTTAGCCTTAGTAATCTAAATAAAAGTCGACTATTCGTTAAACCGAGAAATTCGATAAAAAGAACGCCAAAATCTGACTTCGTATGAGGAAGTTATAATTTTTCGAAGTTTCAACTTAGCAGTAGACAGCTAAAAACTCGAATTTTAGATCGAACGATATTTGACCGATACATCCTAAATAAGAATCGAAGGTCTCATCATTTGTAGTACAACGGTAAAATGTCTGTCGAAAACGGATGTCGGATGAAGAAGTTATGAATTTTAAACGGATTTTCCTGTCCCGGTCTATTAAAAATAATAATATTAAAAATAAATTCAAAATTAGCCAAAGAAGTCTAAACGAAAGTTGTAGAGCGTAATTTTAGCTACGCGTGCATATAAAGAACGTCAAAAACGTAGCTTGTATGCGAAAGTTATGAATTTTAGAAATTTGGGGCACTTTTTTCGAGAAATCTTGCATGAACAGTATCGGCCACGTCACTTGTTCCTATGCGCGCCACATATGTGCGCGGGAGACGTGTCCTCCTTGCGTGTCCGAAACCTGTGAAGCCACCGGAGACCCTCGTTGCATCCACGTCCCTCGCACGAAGTAGCTGCGTCACCGGAGTAGTGGAGCGTCCGAGGAGCGACGCGTGTCGCACACCTGTCCGAGTCTCGCATCTGAAGCGTGTCACCCCTCCGAGCCTCGCACCTGGCCGCCTCGCATGTGCGACGTATGGCCTCCAAACCTCGCTCCTACTGCCTCGTGTCCTCGTTGCTAACGCATCCTTCTCAGCCGACTTCCGGACCTCGCCTATAAATAGGGAGGCTGCGAACCTCCTCGGGTAATTTTGGGAAATTGCCACTTTTTACCCTTTTTCCATATTTTCTTCATTTTCACTTTCCCCGAAGCCTCGGTATCAATTTTAGCACCCGAAACGCATCCCAAAGACCCCTGAGAAGCCCGAAAATTTTATCTTTTCGGTTTTGAAGCCCTACCTTCGCAGAGCCCGGTTTTCAATCAAGCTCCCGGGTCCAGGATAGAAAGTCATATTTAAAGCCGAAGTGCTGTCCAAATTACTATTTTAACCCCCGGTTAACTTAAGGTGATTTCAATATATAGGAACAATTGTATTTTATGTGTTATATGTGCTATGTGCTTTTTAGTGTTATTATTCTGAGTTATTTTCCCATGTTATTTTATTCGCTATGTTGATAGCAAATGTAATACCTTTGACCATGTGATCAGTGAAAGGACTTAGATTCACATTGGTACTGGTACGTAGCCTCTGGCCATGTAGAGCATGTCTCCGTAAGAGAATGACTTCTATTCTATGGCATTAGCAAATGGTTAGACAGGACTATAAGCCTGATATCTAACAAGATGTTAATCAGAAATTACATGTCTTTTATGCCATTTGGGCCAAAGTTTTATTGATGTATATCAAGCATTGAAAAGTATATCTTTGAATAAAGTCTTTGATTGATATGAACGCTTGTCACATGATTTCACATATGTCTTGTTGTTCCTCTTTGCTTTTGCCACATTGAAGTATATATATGGCATAACGTTATATTGTATCTATTATTGAACTCACTAAGCGTCACCGCTTACCCTATCAATGTTTAACAATTGCAGGTGATAAGTAACTAGTATGATCACATATTGTTGAAAGATTTAGAATAGTTTGTAATAGTACTTTTGTACTTCAGTTTATATTTGTATAAATTACAATATCCTGGGTAGTTATGTAATATATAACACTTTGTAGTAGTCGGTTTGTATCCAGTAGTTTGTAATCCCTTTATCAATGTAAAATATTGTTTTTATGAATATGCAAGTAGCATGTTTTGGAGTAATAATATTGTGAAGTATGAAATTGTGGGTCTTTCAAAATTACGAAAGTTGGGGTCTTTCAAAAGGTCGGACCTTTACGTGATTTTTGGGTTCTAGAAGGACAGATCAATAGGTTAAAGGAGTAGATATGACCTCAGAAGGTCGTTTGAGTATTGTCATGGAGGAAACTCGCCGAGTCCATGAGAGAACTCGATGAGTCAGATCGGGTTGCCCCGCGATTCGTGACCTGTGGTAACCCGTTGAGTTGGGAGGTTAGCTTGACGAGTCGAGTGAGGTCTTAGAGGGAATCATGGTATAGGCATGGACTTACCGAGTCTGGTTAAAGTTGGACCGTTGACTTGAGTGGACTTCAGTTGACCTTGGGGTTTTGGTCAAGCTTATTCAAGAGAGGTCAGAGAGGGGTAGAATGGTCTTCTATCCATTATTAGAAATGAGAACATGAGAGAGTATTGATTAGAGATGTTATCATTTTGATAAGAGGAGGCTAGGTCGGGATATCGAGCACGAGAGTTTATCTGACTTCATACGAGGTGAGTCTTCTCACTATACTTTACCTTGAGTGGTAGTTATGTGTGACCGGAGGGTTCAACGATTCATGAGGATGGAAGGCTCAAGCAGACCAGACCGGAGGGTCTAACGAGCTCAGGACTGGAAGGTCCACAGAGTTCGGGCCAGAGGGTCCACAGAGTTAGGGCCAGAGGGTCCACAGAGTTAGGATCATAAGGTGCATAGAGTTACGACCAGAGGGTCCACAGAGTTATAGCCTTGATTGGATAATATGTGTTGTATGCGGTATTTTGGGGAACTCACTAAGCTTTGTGCTTACCGTGTGATGTGTTATGTGTTTTAGGTTCTTATCAGGATCGTGGGAAGGCGGCGGCTCGATTGTACACAAAAGAGAAAAGAGTTATGAATGGGGATCCTGGATTTTTATAATGTTTTGAAAACTTTGTTGACTATTACAAATTGTTTATTTAGAATGAAATGCATTTTTATGAAATAAAAATGATAAATTAATTTGAAAATTTTTACGGTGTTACAAGTTGGTATCAGAGCTTTGGTTTGAGGGATTCAGATACACCTTCGGGTATGTCTGGACTCAAACTGAGGATATGAGAGAAGTTATCAAAAGAAATGATTTTTCCTTAAAAAAGGGAAAAGAGTAGTGTGTATAATCAGCCAGCGCCCAGACGATGATTTCCCAAAATACCCTTATTTTATGTGTTATGAACTGATGTGAGATGTAATATTCATGCTAGAGATTAGGCTAAGTATTTTATGATTTAGGACTAGAGTGGCCTGATTTGTGATGCTTTAGCCTAGGGGTTGCTATCTGTGATTTTCTTTTGAGTATGTGCGGAATATGAGTATCCTACAGGAATCCTTTTAGAGAGGCATCCGAGTAGAGGAGTAATCTAGGAGAGATACCTAGATGAGTATTTGAGGAGCCTACTGAGAAGGTAGTCGGATACCCGCGAGGGGTGGAGTTGCTTGAGCTCGGTGATATCTTTTGAGTACGACTATAGCAAGCGGAGTTGTAACCTAGAGTGGTGATACGTGTTGATAGAGATTATTCGATGCCCGAATGCTGCTTGCTTCGTGCTCTGTGGGACTCTTGGTGATGGGAGTCAGCTACTAAGTGAATATGATGATATTCAGGAGGTAGACGGCTGACATCATTAGGAGTTCTTCAGCAGCTGATGGCGGAGAAGTGTGAGCACCTAGGGAGAGCCTAGGGGGTGAACGTTGTCAGATGAGTGTGCTGATAGGGTAGAGCTTTTCGCAGAGAGCGAACACATGTAACAGGATGGACGAACGAGAAAGTTGAGCAGCTACTTGGGAAATCTATGATGGTCTGTGTGGAATGTATGGGTAGATGTGGTAGGTAGTATGGGCCTGTACTACTGAAAGCAGAGGACCCATACTTGATTCAGGGAGTATTTTGGAGATTTGAAGTAGTAGATTGAGAAGTGATGTCATGGTTTGAGTACCATGCTTTGTAGCAGATTGAGAAGAGATAACATGGTTTGAGTACCATGGTTTATAGCAAACTGAGAGGTGGCCACATGTTTTGGGTACCATGACCGTTGTGGTTAGTGTTACTGGTTCTACCAGTTATTCTGTTGTGTCTGTTTAGACCGAGATCAGTTGCGATAGAGCATGAGGTCTGAGGGCGCCATGTGGAACAAGTTCCAACAAAGCATCCTTTGTGAGGGAAGTTGAGATAATTCCAAGGTATTTTTAGTGATATGTCAGATGAAGTTGCAATACTCAAGGATGAGTAGAGATGGAATTTATGGAGGATTGCGATAGGGGTTGGGCGATCAACCAATGATGGAGATGTCACCTTCTGTGACATGAGTGGTGCTATTTTTGTTTCCTGTGGGAAACATAGGAGGTGTTGAGATTTTGGTTTCTGAGATCGGGGGGTAAACCTTTCGAGTCAGCACTGATGGCGATCTTCCCCCAGAGTTTCTGGGCAGTATGTCTGCCACAAGGTGATGATATAGCATGAGCAGGTTGTCGGTGGGGACTGAGATAGTCAAGGATAAGGGTGCGCTCTATTCGAGTATAGTAGGGCATATATCAGCTACAGCGTCAGACGATCAAAGAGGACTATATCAGGGCAGTGGCTCTTATTGTCTATTATAAGTATCGAGTGTGGTAATGAGGTCTCCTCTCTTACGATAACTCGCTTGATGGTACGTTGGTTGAGAAGTCAAGGATGAAGGGTATGATAGCTCATCATTGTCAGATTATAAGTCAGGGTTACTACTAGACAGTTGAGGTGTCCAGTAATGGGATGTAATGATATTCTATATGATTAGATGCAATCATAATGAGAAGTTTCTGAGGATGTCATTTGAAATTCGGGATACTTGGAGTTGAGGGGTTTCTATCGGGGAGATCATCGAGCATTGAGTAGTACCTTCCAAGAGTAAGTGTGATGTTCCTGGTGGAATTAGTCTGTGGAACAGATAATTAGTCCACCAATTGGTGACAGTTCAAACCCTAAGTGGGGAAGAACCAGGTATTTTATTTGAGAGGATCAGAGACTTGCTCAAGAATGGTTAGGGAGATGGATCTAGAGACATGCACTATGGATTCGTGAGAGCAGGGTTATTGGTAGTCGAGGTGAGGTTAAGAATGAGTTAATGCATGTTGTACGTGTTTAAGAAAGGATGAGTGTCTGCATGGCAGGTGGCCGTTGGTTAGAGGCCTGGTAGTAGGTAAGAATTTTTTAGGTTGTAATGGTGAATTCGAAGCGGTTGGCTCATGAGGATACTTTGGCAGTTGAGAAATTTTGGTTCGATGAATGGATTATCCTATGCTCTTTGGAAAGGGTAAGAGATGGTCGGGCAGCTAATTTCCGGGTCGGCATGCGTTATCTCGCTTGATTTTTGAACAATATAGGAACGAGTGTCGGAGGCTCAACTTTGTATCCTGATTCATTGGTGATTTCTCCGTGTTTCAAATTGGGAGATGAAGTATTCCGGGGTTACGAGTAGCACGAACGGAGGATCGGTTGCGAGATTCCGAACAAGCAATGCAGTATCTGAGTATGATGCCACGGGTATGAGATCAGTGGTAGAGTCAAGACATTGCGAGGTGCGGTGATGGTGCACCAGGGTATCCGAGTATAATGTCATAAATCTCGAATTATTTTAATTTTTGAGTTTGAGATGGTAAGTGGTGTATCAAGTATTTGCGGTTCTAGTAGGAACCCTACTGCCAATGAGCATCAAGCGAGATTATTCGAGAATGTGGATTGCAGCAGGGAAAGGTGTTTTGTTATAATGGATGTCGTCAGATATAGCAATGCATAATTTGAGTAGGTGTGTACACCTATGCATGGTTGGTCTGTAGGGCATGAGTTAATGATCATAGTGTGGCGTCGACATAAGGATGAGACTTTGAAGTGGTAAGAGCAAGTGCGGTAAGACTATGGGGAGTTGCAGTTTCAATGAGCTAGTGCAAAGGGGTGCGGTGATGCTATGGGGAGCTGTAGGACTCACTATTCAGTTAGAGATTGTGGTGATTCTACAGGGAGCCGTAGTACTCACTATTCAGTGAAAGGTTGTGGTGATGCTACGGGGAGCTGTAGTACTCACTATTCAGTGAGAGATTGTGGTGATGCTATGGGGAGCCGTAGTACTCACTATCCAGTGAGAGGTTGTTCTGATGCTATGAGGAGCCATAGTACTCACTATTCAGGGAAAGGTCGTTGTGATACTGCGAGGAGCTGTTGTACCAGTCAGCGAGAGAATGTTGTGATGAATTACTCTATGATCAGAGCATGACGCAAAAAAGTCTTAGGCCTGAGTAGTCCTACTATTTAAGTTTGTGGGAGCCTGATGGTCGAATCAGGGGTGAGATTGGGGACTCCACATTTGACGGGATTCATTATATTCTGAATTGAGTAGTGGTTGTTGCAATCAAGTGGAGTGGATAAGTGAGGTACACATGGGTTGTGGGTCATGAGTCATGAGTTGTGTGGTTCATTGGGACGAGTGGTTCCAACCCAAGGTCAGACCAAACTCTCGAGTTTGAGTTTGGTTTTGGTGGTGCGTCGGGTTGGCAAGATGAGATTCCAGATTCAGAGATGAGTTCCTTATTGAAGGGTTTTGGTTGTCATCTGGCATCTTAGACCAGCATAGGGCAGTGCTTGGTTCGGGAGGTACAGCGAGATGCACATAATTATTGAGTCGTAGACGACAAAGGTTAGGGGTGAGTTGATCTTCAATGGGGATTGTAGTATTTACTTGGAATAGCAGGAATTTCGTGAATTTTGTGTCACAATGGGTCGAGACAGTTGTTGTGAGAAGGAAGTCGGCAAGACGTTTTGGAACATGCATGGGTAACCTTTGGAGGTTCAATGGTGGAAGAAGGGAGTGACCTGGTGCTCAGGGTTGAAAAGGGACATCTGAGAGGAAGCTGAAGCTTGTGATTGCTAGATGTTAGAGGATGTTTCTAAGCAAGTATGAGCATTTCCCTGAGCGTGAGGGAAGAGTGTTGAGAGTTATTTATTCAGATGGTATTTTGATGACAGTGCAGTGGATGGATCCCTGGTGTAGCGTGACTGTTTTCGCTCCTTTGAGTAGGATATGGAGCACTTAGTGCAACTGGTATGAGTGATCGGTAGCCGATTGTTGGTTTTCGTTTGTAAGAAATCATAGAAGCAGTGAGTTATTAGGGTTTGATGATTCGAGTAGCAAATATCATGGTGATAGGTCGAATCGGGGTCTGGTGGCGGGTCAGGCCACAAGAGATTCTAGACTTTGGGAATTTCAGAAAGGAGTATCTTAACTGTAGAAGTGTTGGTCTTGTTCTGGACTTGGGATTTCTGTGTGAATTCAGGACCGATGGGGAAGATATCGGTGTGGTATAAGATCCTTTTGGTGGTACCATCACGTTGTTGGATTCAATCTATGTGTGGTTAAGGAGTGATTTCGAGGACGAAATCTAATTTAAGTGGTGGAGAATTCTAACATCTTGATATCCGAGGTATAACATTTTGATATGTAGGCATGAGTTTGACTGAGTGATACAAAGAGTTGGCTCCTTAACTCGTCGAGTTGGGTCGCGATTTCGGATGTGTCAATTGGATGGACTCGACGAGTCGGATATTTGACTCGCCGAGTCATCACTGTGGACAGAAGCCCTAAATCCTTAGGGCTTGAGACCTATTTAAAGGCCCTTATGGCCTTCATTTGTGGCTACACATACCTTGGAGAAACCCTAATCGAATCAGAAAGCATAGAGAGAGAGAGAGAGAGAGAGAGAAAGAAAGAGGGAGAGAGAGAGAGAGAGAGCTAATTTCTTCATTGTTGTGCATTCTAGCAAGGAAGAAAGAGGGAATTCAAGCTAAGCTAACTTGAGGGGCTCAGATCTTCCATCATTTCATTCAAAGTTGTTACTGGAGGTATGGATTCATGTCCATTTCTGTATGTGTAGTAGATTTCATGAACTTAGGGTTTCTTCTTCTCCTTTATAGTTAAGATATGGTGTATGTGAAATCCCTTTGTGGCATTGATATCAGATCTGGATCTTGAGAGGTCCAGAGAGTCCTAATAATCCAACTTTATGCAATCACATAAGAGTTTTGAGCATAAGTTATCATGTTAAGGGTTATTTTGTCAAATAGAGTTGATGGTGCGATGCATGGGGCTAAAGGTCCGACCTT
Organism: Lactuca saligna; assembly: GCF_052625555.1. Lineage (NCBI taxonomy): Eukaryota > Viridiplantae > Streptophyta > Magnoliopsida > Asterales > Asteraceae > Lactuca > Lactuca saligna. The sequence continues at coordinate 159,820,037 of NC_136422.1, read as the reverse complement.
TACGTGATTTTTGGGTTCTAGAAGGCCAGATTTATAGGTTAGAGGAGCAGATATGACCTTAGAAGGTCGTTTGAGTATTGCCATGGAGCAAACTCGCAGAGTCCATGAGAGAACTCGATGAGTCAGATCGGGTTGCCCCACGATTCGTGACCTGTGGTAACCCGTTGAGTTGGAAGGTTAGCTCGACAAGTCGAGTAAGGTCTTAGAGGGAATCATGGTATACGCATGGACTCTCCGAGTCATCGAGTGCACTCGACGAGTCTGGTCAAAGTTGGACCATTGACTTGAGTGGACTTTAGTTGACCTTGGAATTTTGGTCAAGCTGATTCAAGAGAGGTCAGAGTGGGGTAGAATGGTCTTCTACCCATTATTAGAGATGAGAACATGAGAGAGTATTGATTAGAGATGTTATCATTTTGATAGGAGGAGGCTAGGTCGGGATATCGAGCACGAGAGTTTATCTGACTTCATACAAGGTGAGTCTTCTCACTATACTTTACCTTGAGTGGTAGTTATGTGTGGCCGGAGGTCCAACGATTCATGAGGCCGGAAGGCTCAAGCAGACCAGATCGGAGGGTACAACGAGCTTAGGACCAGAAGCATGATAGAGTTAGGGCGAGAGGGTCCACAGAGTTAGGGCGAGAGGGTCCACAGAGTTAGGACCAGAAGGTCCATAGAGTTAGGACCAGAGGGTCCATAGAGTTATAGCCTCGAATGGCTAATATGTGTTGTATGCGGTATTTTGGGGAACTCGCTAAGCTTTGTGCTTACCGTGTGATGTGGTATGCATTTCAGGTTCTTATCAGTATCGCAGGAAGGTGGCGACTCGATTGTATAGACAAGAGAAAAGAGTCATGAATTGGGATCCTGGATTTTTATAATGTTTTGAAAACTTTGTTGACTATTACAAAGTCTTTATTTAGAATGACACACATTTTTATGAAATAAAAATGAAAAATTAATTTGAAAATTTTTACGGTGTTAGACAGATAATATCAATTAAAATATTCCCTAGGCTAAGGCATCATGAATTAGGCAACCCTTGTCCTAATTTCTGAAATACATAGCCTATTCTCTAGCATGCAGCTCTAATATCTCATAATGTAAACATATAATGGTTTTTTGGGAAATCACTGCTCGGGTTCTGGCTGATTGTACACACTGCTCCGTCTCGTTTCCCCTTTAAACTCTTACTCGTTTTAGAAAAATCATTTCTTTTTGAAAAAATTTCTCAAATCCTCAGCTTGAGTCCAGATATAACCGAGAGTACATCCGAATCCCTCAAACCAAGGCTCTAATACCAACTTGTAACACCGTAAATTTTCAAGCAAATTTTTTCATTTTAAATTCACATTAATCTCATTAACACATTCACAAAACCCAAAGTATCAATTTATTAAAAACACAAATCCATAATTGATTGATTAAAAATCCAGGATCCTCAAAAATGTAACTCCATCTCGTGTGTACAATCAAGCCGACACCGTCCCGCGATCCTGAGAAGTACCTGAAAGACATATCACATAACACAGTAGCACGAAGTTTAGTGAGTTCTCCAAAATACCACTTATATCTCATTATCCTCTCACAACTATGCTCGAATAAGACCCTCCGGTCAATGTATCTCGGTGGGACCCTCTAGTCCCACAACTCGGGTGGACCCTCCGGTCCTAACTCTGTAAGTTCAGAATAATACACAACATAAATCAAAAAGACATGATGCAGGATACCACAATACTTAATAAATCATACAAGACCCTTCGGTTACACAAAAATTATCACTCTAGGTAAGTATAGTGAGAAGACTCACCTCATAGAGTAAAGCAATGCATCCCACACTCAAGCTGTTGGTCAAATCTTCGCCCATCCATGGCCTCCAAAATCCATAGTTGACAAAAACCTTAAAGTTAACGAAAGTCAACAGTCAAAACTAATCTAACTCTAAAAGTCAACGGAAGTCCACACCTAACTCAACTGTCCATGTTGACTCAACGCGCCGAGTACAACTCACGAACTCGTCAAGTCCCTCAAAACTCAATAAATCGCAAAAAACTAATTCTACTCGCCGAGTTGCTAGCCAACTCATCGAATCCATGAAACCCAGAGCCTAAATGTGCATTCATCATCACAACACTTAACCGATAATCTTTTATTGTCATTTTTTATAATACAATTGAAACCCATTGGCTACAACATAATTACAAAGCATGAATTTCAATTGTGTAGGATTGATAAACCTCATACCTAGAATTGGCAACTGCTTCTTCCAAGGCATGTCTTCATTGAAACTTGGTTGACCTTTCACATCTGGTACATTGTCATCTTCATCATCTTGTGGGCTTTCAACTTCTGTTGCATCCTCATTTTCATTTTCTTGACTGATTCCATCATATGTTACTTCTTCCATGTTGCTCTTCTGTGGACTCATGAACTCAGTTACAGTTAGGTCAACACCATTTTCCATTTCCATTGACATGTTTGACATGATAGAATAATTGTCTGTAATTTCATTTTCCTTACTTACTCCATCACAGAATGCATGTAAATAAGTACCAAAATGGTCCATGTACACAGGCAGTTGTACTCCACACCTATATGAAACGTCTATAAACTCTTGCTATTCAAGATCATTAGAAATCAATGTTAAACCTTCTGGCTGACAATATTAAACTTTCTGACACTTCTCTTGTGTGAATCGTTCAAGAAAACCAATAAAGTCCTTGTGAGTCATACCAGAAAAATCAATATCGTCAAATACATGATGAATACCATCTGAGTAGCAAAAAGGATTGTTGATGAACACACCTTGGAAATGAAATTTGATTGAGATGAATGCAACCATTGACAAGAATTTCGGTGTAAAGTGGAAACAAGAGTTTTTCTTGAAAGAGTTCAACGGAAGTGGAGAAAGAAATAGCGAAAACAAGCTTAGTTAAAAAGATTTCAATTGAAAGGTAACACATGTGGCCATTACATTTAATGACATGGCATCATCATTTTGTGTCGTGGCACCCAATATACATGTTATCCCGATAACTGGTAACATAAACCATAACCAATTCGTAATCCCAAATAATAATTCAGTTTTAATGAAAACTCATCCAAAAATCCAAATATCTGAACCAAATAATCCGATCCAAATTGTCCAATTGAACAATTCGGTTTTATCCGAATAGTAAACAACCGACTGCAAAAGGTTATACTGAATTCTCTTATTTTTGAAATAGGGTAAATTACACGAATGATCCTTATGGTTTGGGGTAATTTGCAAGCTTGGTCCCTAACTTATTTTTTAAACTCGGAAAGTTCTTACTGTTTATTTTTGTTACGCGTTTGGTCCCTACTGTTTGTTTTTGTTATGTGTTTTGTTCATGTCTTACCTAAAAAGACTATTATTTTAATAAGAAAAAAATGGAGGGATACGCAAGGTAAGGTGAAGAAGTGGGGTTGAGATATGTTTATTTAAATAAATTTAAAAAAAATCCATGACAAAATAGTTTTTTAGGTGAGACAAGGACAAAGCACGTAACAAAAACAAATAGTAAGGACCTTCCGAGTTAAAAAAATAAGTTAGGAACCAAACACGCAAATTATCCTAAACCATAGGGACCATTCGTGTAATTTACTCTTTGGAATAATATGCATATTTTTTTAGAATGGCGCATCTAATACTATACTTATAAATCTATATATTTTATCGACAAGAAGACTCGAACCATTAATATTTTGCTAAGAAATACTTATCCATCAAAGAAAAAAAATGACATACACAAATTTCATATAGTATTGAAATCACGACTTTAACAATGATGGGCTTTTTGGAAGTGGGAATCACAAAAATTAACATTGATAAGCTAACAATCATGAGCGCATAATTTAGAAATGTTTGATCATTTGGATTTTTACACCTCTCTTTGTCTGCCACGTGCGTCCATCCAATGAATATAGACAACCAGTTTTGATGGTCTTTTGCTCCAGGAGGTCTAGAAGACCGCAACCTTTACACATTAAAAAGGACCAACCCGAAATCCCATGTAAATATTTCCCCGTCTGATCGCAACTCTAATAAGAAATATAAATTATCCCAAAATAAAGCAAGAGATAAAAATCTGTTGTATTATTATTATTCTTATTCATTTATTTATTATAATATTAATTTATAAATTATTATCATCAAAAAGATTATATTTAAAAAATATAATTATTAGTTTATGAGGTATCAGAATAAAATTTTATAAAAAAAAATTGGATATGCTTTTGTAATGCAAACAAAATAAGATGATAACTAATTTTATTTGTGTTTGAAAATTTCTTATAAATATTAAATGAAAATAAATGATATTTTATATATTATTATGTTATTTTTTATATCTAACAGTTTATATATATATATATATATATATATATATATATATATATATATATATATATATATATATATATATATATATATATATATATATATATATATATATATATATATATATATATAGGGTTAGGTTCATTTGAGACCACCTATATTTTGCGAGACCGTGAGACGCATTTTTTTTATTTATTTTTTATTTTTTTTATTTTTATTTTTTTTAGTTAATTTATGTTCCAAAAATAATATTTAAAAAAAGAATTTTTTAATTTTTCCATTTATTTTGCATTTTAAAATTATTTTTACAATATGTACAGTGTAATATTCTATTTAGAATATTTCACGTATTTTTCAAAAAAAAAATAGAATTTATTTTATTTTATTTTTTATTTTTTTAGTTAATTCAAGTTCCGAAAATAATATTTAAAAAAAGAATTTTTAAATTTTTCCATTTATTTTGCATTTTAAATTATTTTTTAGAATATGTCAGTGTAATATTCTATTTAGAATATTTCACGTATTTTTCAAAAAAAAAAAAAAAAACGGAATTTTTTTTATTTATTTTTTATTTTTTTTATATATATTTTTTATTTTTTTTTAGTTAATTCAAGTTCCGAAAATAATATTTAAAAAAAGAATTTTTGGATTTTTCCATTTATTTTGCATTTTAACATTATTTTTAGATTTGATCTCACGGTCTCACAAAATTAGAATGGTCTCAAATGAACCTGAACATATATATATATATATATATATATATATATATATATATATATATATATATATATATATATATATATATATATTGACAAAATTGCAAAAATGATCCCTATGTTTGTCAAAATTATGTGTTTTGGTCCAAAAAGTTTCGGAGGTGCATCTTCTGTCCAATTTTGGATATTTTTACTGTTTTTGGTCCCTATCAGCTTGAAAAGACTATTAAGCTCTTTTATTTTATTTTTTCTATTTTTTAATTATTGTAATCCTTAAATTATTTAGAAATTAAATAATAGCCCAACCCATCTAACAGTTCTCTTTTACCTCTCTCTCGCCAGAAACAACCAGCACTAGCTCCTCTTCTTGACCATACCTAAATCAAGTACCCAGAAATCATATTCAGTTCCCCAAAAATCACACTTAGTGCCCAAATAGATGCAAGAGTTACTCAAACCCACATATCATGCCCAAAACAATTCCATCAATTAAAATCAGAAATCATGGATGAAATCAAAACCCTAGAAACAAAATTTTACAAGTGTACAAAGATGGAATTAAAAAATGAAACCGAAAAGAAACATAAACCAGGAGCTACATCTTTTTTTATTTGATTCACGTTCCAGAGCATAACGAGGTGAAGAAGACGATGGTGATGCAATCGCAAGTAGGAGCTGATGACAAGCATGGGTGGGGTGGTGTTTATACCAAAGAAATGGTGGTGGGAGATCACTCACATCATTGTAGTTTGCATCTGGATCTGAATCTACTCTCATCAGTGTTTGTTAGGTTGGGCAATGCTGAACAAGCAGGGAAGTTGAGTTTCTCGTAGCTAGAAGAGCACCACGTTGCTTAAAGCATTACCATGATCACCACAGAATACTATCATCATTCACCACAAACATCCAATCCCACCCTCACCCCCATCTCTTATTCCTCAGACCTAATGAAACTTCCCCACCCTTTCTTCATCGCTCACTCTTTCTTGTGTGTGATTTGAACCACCATAGTTGTCAGATTCCTCTCATACTTCACCATAATTAATCAACGAAAACCCTAAATCCTTTTGTGCAAACCCTAGCTCAAATCAACATATACTATGGTGATTTATGGGAGTAGTTCATCAGTGAGAAATTTTCAATTACGCAGTGGGAAGTGGGGTTGTTGTCATCGCCGGAGGCAAAGCCATTATTGGAGGTTATGTATATTCAGAGAGTAATGAAGAAGGATGATCAAGAGACGGGGAGGGATGGGTACTAGAGATGATGACTTATGTGGGGTTTTTTGGAATTTTTTTAGTTTATTTAATTTAAAAAAAAAAAGAAATCTTAAGAAAATAGATAGAAAGAAATTAAAATATAGTTTTAGGGGCATATTCTTCATTTCAGGTTGGATGTGGACCAAAATGACACGAATGTCAAGTATAGGGACCAAAACCACACAAGGTATCCAAAATTGGACAACTGTCGCACCATCAAACATTTTGGACCAAAAACACATAATTTTGAGAAGCACAAAGACCATTTTTGCAGTTTTTCATATATATATATATATATATATATATATATATATATATATATATATATATATATATATATATATATAGAGAGAGAGAGAGAGAGAGAGACAGAGAGAGAGAGAGAGAGAAAGGGGGGGGGTGATCATTTGAGAACTTATAGTTTCTGAGAACCCGAGAACTATAAGTGGAACATTGGATTGTATTATTAAACAGTTAGGATGGATCATGGAATTATTGTAAATAAGAGGTAATGCAATGACATTTTGGGTTTTTATCAAGATACCATATGGGTAAATATTATATACAAAATAATAAAATAAAATAAAAAACCAATTTCTCAGTTAATGTAAAAGTCCATAAAGAGTATCTTTATCTTTCTCTTGATTTATTCATTGATTCCATACCTCTCCATCGATCTCAAACTCCCGCCTCCCTCCGCCACCCCTACATCTGTCAACGACCACCATCTACATCGGCTTACTACTCTCTCCACCGTTCCCTCTACAAAACGATGTTGTCTTCAATCATTGCCTTCTCTAACCATCTGTATAACATTGAATGAGATCTGTGTTTCTTTCCTCATGTTGTCACATTGCCTCCCGGTGTCGCATCGCTTTCCAATGATGGTGTCATATCCGTGAGTTCTGGCCATGTCATGATCGTGTCTCTGCCTCATCTCCGACGAGCGAATCACATCTCCGCCTCATGTCATCGTCATCTTCAATGACATGAGTGTACTTCATCCGCCTCTGCTCCTCCACACTCTTGAATCACCACTATCTTGCTCTCGTCAATATGACCTAAAATATCATTAATGTCTATCCTTCCTTACTTATTGTCATAGTGTTGGGGCTTATTATGCTGCGTCTTAGGGCTTTTTGTATTATATCCGGATTGGGCTTGTCCATCCGTGATTATCTCGTAGGGTTATACTATATATATACATCATTAATGTCTCTCCTTCCTTACTACGAAGTATGGGCACATCACTTCGAAGACTATGTAGTTGGATATGAAGAAAATGAGTATCTCATCTGGGAAGCTATCACACTTGGGCTGTTTGTTCATTCTGGAACAAACACAACCGTCAAGACGCAAAAGGAATATAATAAGTTGGTTGCTGATGAACAGAAGATGCCACAGGATGAAAAAGACAAGCTATTGTGTAATGTGAAGGCCATGAGAATGATAAGATTCGCCTTGCAATCTGACACTTTTAGATTGGTCGGTTCATGAAAGATGGCTAAAGAAATCTGGGATAGGTTGAAGGAGCTTTATTCGACTGATGAAGATCTAGAACACTCCATTCAAACCTTGCTTTTGTCAGAATTTGGAGTTTTCGAACAGAAACCTGAAGAGAAGATAATACAGACCTTTGATCGGTTCAATCATCTCTTAAGTAAGATGATAAAGCATGGAATAGAGAGGAAGTTGATTGAGCCAAAAGTAACGTTCATGAACGGACTCGGACCATAATGGATGGCTATGGTTTCTACTGTAATAGCGCATGAACAATTTAAGTCTTACTCGCTAGTGAAACTTGTGGGAATACTTAAGTCCCATGAAAGTGTCGTAACCAAAGAAGCAAAAGTGGTTTCTGGTGTAGGATCGTTGGCTCTTGTCTCAAAAGCAAAAGGTATTGCAGAAGATGAAGAAGAGTCGGATTTGTCTGAGTGTGACCTTACAAGTGAGGAGTATGCTATGATGGTCACCAATCCAAAGAAGTTTGCAAGAAGAAAATTTTTGGTCAGTAAGAACCGAAACTGGCAGGGAAGTTACAGCTCTGAAAAGCTAAAGGATGAAGTGAAGATCTCTTCTCAAAAGGATGAAGACAAGATGGAAAAGAGATGGTGAAGATGATGAGGCGTACTGCATGCACAAGCTGGAAGAAATCAAGAATAAGAAGGCAACTAACGGTGAAAAAGGTACTATGAATGCTTTGATTATGCAGGAAGATGTTGATGAAGATGAGTTCGATGGCGTGGAATTTTGGTCAACCAACTCTGAAGATGAAGAGGTGAGAAAGCCCACTCATGGAAAGGGTTATGTAGCAAAGGAAGTAGGTTCGACTGGGAAGTGCTTAATGGTCACCACTGGATCATCAACCGAAAGTGCAGATGAGGAACCAAACCTGAATGAAAACAAATGTTTTGTAGCAAAGGTAGTCAATGAGCAGATCAACTGTAACGCCCACAGATCCGGGCTAGTCAATTTAGAGGCAATAGGGGTCAAAAATGACTTTTCAACAAAAGATTATTTAGAATGAATAGTCTTAACCAAGTTTTAGAATATGTCACAAGGTTTCCGTACATATAAAGAACGCCGAAATCCGAGTTATAACGAAGAAGTTATGGCCCGCCGAAGTTTTACGGCAAAACCGGCACGGCACCGGAAGACGTAAATAGTGAATTTACGATAGAAGACTTTTTAGCCTTAGCAATCTAAACAAAAGTCGTAGAATATGTTAAACTAAGAGCGTCGATAAAAAGAACGCCCAAATCTGACTTCGTATGAGGAAGTTATGATTTTTCTAAGATTCGGCTTAGCAGTGTATAGCCGGAAACTCGAATTTTAGTTCGAGCGGTTTTTGGCTTACGTGAAATAAATGAGAGTTGAAGATCTCATTAATAGAAACTCAACGGTAAAAAGACAGACGAAAACGGAGTCCGTATGAAGGAGTTACGAATTCTTCGCGGTCATTTAACAGTCTAAACGCCTCGTACTGTTAAATTTAAGATCGGTCGAGAATTAGCCAATGGAGTCAAAATGAAAGTTGTAGATATTATTTTTACCTACGCGTGGATATAAAGAACGTTAAAAACGGAGGTCGTATGTGAAAGTTACGGATTTTAGAAGTCGGAAGTGTGTTGTGCGAAAATGGGTGATGTGGCACAATCTTGGCCATTGCTTTCTCCCCAAGTCTTGCCACTAGATGGTGACATGTGGCACCAAGTTCAGCCATTTTCACCCTATAAATACCACCTCTCCCACCCTCATTTTCTTCACACCTTTCCCATTCTTTCTTCTCTTTACTCTCTCTCTAGAACCTCTCTCTAGCTCCGAAATCCCGCGAAAAGCCTAGGGAACCTCCCTAGCACGAGGCGGAAGCCCCGGAGTGCTCGACGGCTCCGAGAAGAAGAGCTTTTCGGCTCGGAAACGCTGCTCCAAGCAAAGCCTGGTTTTCTATAAAACCCGTTGTAAGTGAGCTACGCCTACGCTATTTTTAATATAGTTTTTATTTAATTATATTAACGTTATTAAGAACATATAATAAATACTTGGGCTATTATTATGGGTTATATAAGTATTTTTTTAACGCTTATATAATAGTAATAATAGCTAGACTATTAATTAGTCCGGGCGAATAATAGACTAAAATCTATTGGTGATAATACTAGGTTTCGTCGAAGGAAATTATTTTAAAGTAAACGAAGCGCTGTCCGAGTACCGAGTCACCACCTTCTCAAGTGAGTGCATAGTCCCTTTCATGAACATGATTTTAATACAAGTATTGATTGAAGTATTAATTATATGTTTATGTGCGAGTTAATTGATGTTGCTTGAAATTCGTGTTAAAGAACATACCTGATTATATTTGATAATTTAGGATAAAGAGTAGACCTAAATTAAATATGAGGAATATTGGGTAGTATATTCTTACGAGTACAAGTGAGTTAAACTCAGAGAATAGAAGTTAGTATATGTCACTTATCCGGGAGTATGGATTAGACATAGTCATTGTCCCTAGTCCGAGAATATGGATTAGGCATAATCATTCGTCGTTAATTCGAGAGTATGGATTAGCTATTGTCCCTAGTCCGAGAGTATGGATTAGGCATAATCATTCATCTTTAATCCGAGAGTATGGATTAGTCATTCGTCCCTAGTCCGAGAGTATGGATTTGGTAAATTCGTTCATTTCTGATCCGAGAGTATGGAGTAGGTAAAACGACTAATCTTAGGTCCGAGAGTATGGATAGCCTCGTTGCGAGGATCGACGGGGTGGGATAAGAGTTGTTTGTATATATGTATGGTGAAATTGTATATTTTGTGAATTTTAAACTATATATATGGTATAACATTGTGGGATTGAAATCCCTATGTGCTCACCAGGTTTCCCAACCTGACCCACTCAGTTTATTTATACCACAGGTGTTGATATGAAGTGACATTACACTGAGAGATTTAAAGAGATGTAGACCACTAGTGTGAATAATTGTAAGTTTTGTTTATGCTTATGTTCCTGTATTAACGATGACATCCCAAATGTTTTAAAATGAAATAAATACGTTTCTTCGAAAATGTTTTAATAACGTATTTACCATGTTTTTCTGGGAACAAATTCCGCAACCTTTTTATAAAATGAAGTACTCTGATTTTTATAAAGCATAAACAAAATCGGTCTTTTCTGGCCGTGATTTTGGGGATGTCACAGTTGGTATCAGAGCATTAGTTTAAGCGAACTAGGAATATGGATTTATTTCTAGACTTAAACTTAGAATGCTAAGCGATGATTGTGAGGTGTGAGCATTAGCTTATTTTAGGAATTATGCCTAAAATGCTTTTATGTGCTAAATACTTGTGCCTGATATGCTGTTAGTTGTTCGGATCTATGATCTGTTGCCGACCGGATCTGGAAACCTTATGTGTTTAGGATTCTAAACGTACGACTACGATATTAGAACTAGCATATAAACGTTTCGGAGTGATAAGGATGATTTAACCGTCAATCCTAAGTAAAGATCTAGATTCACCTTATTCGGTGTATAGATCAAGATGGCAAGAACCCGTAGCGGAAACGTGAATGCAAATGGGAACAGAAACGAACCCCCAGTGATTGAGCAAATACCGGTGATGGAAGCCGCCGCTGAGCCAGTCACAATGGCCGGAGTGCAAGAGATGATCCAAGCGATGTTGGATCATCAAATGGAGGAAACTAGACGTTTGCTCCAGCAAAATCGTGAGGAAGCCACTATTCAGATCGAACAGCCCGAGTTGAACGAAGGGTAGACTGAGGAAGGAAACTACAGTGGGACTGTTGGTCAAGTCAACCCACCAATAGTTCGACAAAACAACCAAGATGACGAGGTCGAGAGGAATGGATGCAAGTACAAGGATTTTCTGACTTGCAAGCCATCGACTTTCACTGGAAAGGAGGATCCGATCGAGGTCATGGATTGGATCTCGGAGATGGAGTTAGCCTTCATGACATGCGGTTGTAGAGGGAAGCTACAGACCACATTTGCAGTGCGTCAGTTTCGAGGAGGCGCTGTACGTTGGTGGAATACCTTGGGGAAGACTCTGAGCCCTAATGAGCCTCTGCAACTGACATGGGTAGAATTTCTGGTGCAATTCAAACAAAAGTACTGCTCAGCTCAAAACCTGCTTGAGCTAGAGAACCAGTTTCTAACCCTGAAGAAGGGAAGCATGTCAATCGATGAATACACCAACAACTTCACAGAAAAGATGGAGTTCGCCTTGCGTCTTGTTCCGGATGAGCTGACGAAAATCGACAAGTACGCAAAAGGACTTCCATGGGAGTACGCGGTGCCAGTGCGTCAAGCACCTACTCTAGAGGCAGCTATCTGGGCTGCCAAGTCTGTCGAAGATATGATCAAGGGAAGAGCCTCCAGCAAGATGGAGGTTGGCGAGAAGAGAAAGTTTGAAGGATTTTCAAGGTCCAACGAGAAGAGAAAATTCTCGAAGTTTGAAGAAGGAACGCAATGGTGTGACAAGTGTAGAAAGAAGCACATCGGGAAATGCTCTAAATATACGACATGCTTTAAATGCGGGAAGACTGGTCATTACGCCAGCGAATGCACAACCCAGAGAGAAGTCTGCTTTAAGTGTGGAGAAGAAGGACACTTCAAACAAGACTGCCCAAAGAGAGAAGGGGCTACAAAGCCAAATGTGCCACCAAAGCCAAAGGCGAGAGCATTTCAAATGATCCTTGACGAAGCAGATGACAATGCAAGGATTCAAGAGTGAAGGCTTGACATCCGAGGATCGAGTTATGGAGTAATCTTGTAGATAGTACCTCACGATGTAGCCAGTTAAAGGCATAGTCTAGGGTGAACTTGAACACCTATGTAACAGTTTCAAGAAATAATATAAAACCTTTGTTTTGTTATCTGATGTGTTAAGTTGTTGTATGGTTTTCTTGTATGGTGACTTGGAAAAAAACTGAGGGACAATACTTGGGACGAGTATGAGTAGGTGTGAATGGTAGTAGAGGCCTATACTACCGGAAGCACATGACTCACACTTGGATCAGGGAAAGTCACAAGGTTACCAAGAAGCCAGTAATTAATTTCGTTTTATTCAAGTATGTTGTTACCATTGTTTCGGTAATGACTAAGAAGATTGTTGTTATCCCGACCCTAGTGGTCATATCACCTTGAGTCCGACTACGATGAGTAGGTTACGTGGTTCAGAGAACCAAGTTTGATATAGCATCCGACTTAAACCAAACGATTAAAAATCAAAGCGATCAATAGAAGTATCGCGCTCGTTGGTAGCTAGAAATGCTACATGTTAAAGTATGATTATATCACATTAGAACATGAAGGAAGGCTTAGTCTGTTTTAGAATTTAAGAGACCTGAGTCTAAACGTACATCACATGATGATAGGTCATAATTTGGAGTCTAATATGAGGTAGAGAGCAGGTGCACGATCAAGTACTGCTTACAGTCAATAAGTCTAAGAGATAGACTTGAAGGAATAAAGAAGTTACAATTATTACCGAAGATGAAGAGATGATGTATGGAGTCATTATACGATCCTTTTTTCGTTGATGATTCCGGGACGTAATCATCCTAAGGGGGAGATAATTGTAACGCTCGCAGATTCGGGCTAGTCAATTTAGAGGCAATAGGGGTCAAAAATGACTTTTCAACAAAAGATTATTTAGAATGAATAGTCTTAACCAAGTTTTATAATATGTCACAAGGTTTCCGTACATATAAAGAACGCCGAAATCCGAGTTATAACGAAGAAGTTATGGCCCGCCGAAGTTTTACGGCAAAACCGGCACGGCACCGGAAGATGTAAATAGTGAATTTACGATAGAAGACTTTTTAGCCTTAGCAATCTAAACAAAAGTCGTAGAATATGTTAAACTAAGAGCGTCGATAAAAAGAACGCCCAAATCTGACTTCGTATGAGGAAGTTATGATTTTTCTAAGATTCGGCTTAGCAGTGTACAGCCCGAAACTCGAATTTTAGTTCGAGCGGTTTTTGGCTTACGTGAAATAAATGAGAGTTGAAGATCTCATTAATAGGAACTCAACGGTAAAAAGACAGACGAAAACGGAGTCCGTATGAAGGAGTTACGAATTCTTCGCGGTCATTTAACAGTCTAAACGCCTCGTACTGTTAAATTTAAGATCGGTCGAGAATTAGCCAATGGAGTCAAAATGAAAGTTGTAGATATTATTTTTACCTACGCGTGGATATAAAGAACGTTAAAAACGGAGGTCGTATGTGAAAGTTACGGATTTTAGAAGTCGGAAGTGTGTTGTGCGAAAATGGGTGATGTGGCACAATCTTGGCCATTGCTTTCTCCCCAAGTCTTGCCACTAGATGGTGACATGTGGCACCAAGTTCAGCCATTTTCACCCTATAAATACCACCTCTCCCACCCTCATTTTCTTCACACCTTTCCCATTCTTTCTTCTCTTTACTCTCTCTCTAGAACCTCTCTCTAGCCCCGAAATCCCGCGAAAAGCCTAGGGAACCTCCCTAGCACGAGGCGGAAGCCCCGGAGTGCTCGACGGCTCCGAGAAGAAGAGCTTTTCGGCTCGGAAACGCTGCTCCAAGCAAAGCCTGGTTTTCTATAAAACCCGTTGTAAGTGAGCTACGCCTACGCTATTTTTAATATAGTTTTTATTTAATTATATTAACATTATTAAGAACATATAATAAATACTTGGGCTATTATTATGGGTTATATAAGTATTTTTTTAACGCTTATATAATAGTAATAATAGCTAGACTATTAATTAGTCCGGGCGAATAATAGACTAAAATCTATTGGTGATAATACTAGGTTTCGTCGAAGGAAATTATTTTAAAGTAAACGAAGCGCTGTCCGAGTACCGAGTCACCACCTTCTCAAGTGAGTGCATAGTCCCTTTCATGAACATGATTTTAATACAAGTATTGATTGAAGTATTAATTATATGTTTATGTGCGAGTTAATTGATGTTGCTTGAAATTCGTGTTAAAGAACATACCTGATTATATTTGATAATTTAGGATAAAGAGTAGACCTAAATTAAATATGAGGAATATTGGGTAGTATATTCTTACGAGTACAAGTGAGTTAAACTCAGAGAATAGAAGTTAGTATATGTCACTTATCCGGGAGTATGGATTAGACATAGTTATTGTCCCTAGTCCGAGAATATGGATTAGGCATAATCATTCGTCGTTAATTCGAGAGTATGGATTAGCTATTGTCCCTAGTCCGAGAGTATGGATTAGGCATAATCATTCATCTTTAATCCGAGAGTATGGATTAGTCATTCGTCCCTAGTCCGAGAGTATGGATTTGGTAAATTCGTTCATTTCTGATCCGAGAGTATGGAGTAGGTAAAACGACTAATCTTAGGTCCGAGAGTATGGATAGCCTCATTGCGAGGATCGACGGGGTGGGATAAGAGTTGTTTGTATATATGTATGGTGAAATTGTATATTTTGTGAATTTTAAACTATATATATGGTATAACATTGTGGGATTGAAATCCCTATGTGCTCACCAGGTTTCCCAACCTGACCCACTCAGTTTATTTATACCACAGGTGTTGATATGAAGTGACATTACACTGAGAGATTTAAAGAGATGTAGACCACTAGTGTGAATAATTGTAAGTTTTGTTTATGCTTATGTTCCTGTATTAACGATGACATCCCAAATGTTTTAAAATGAAATAAATACGTTTCTTCGAAAATGTTTTAATAACGTATTTACCATGTTTTTCTGGGAACAAATTCCGCAACCTTTTTATAAAATGAAGTACTCTGATTTTTATAAAGCATAAACAAAATCGGTCTTTTCTGGCCGTGATTTTGGGGATGTCACATCAACGACTGCGATCGTTTGATCAAAAAGGTACAATCCATCCTTGAATCACTTAAAGTTCCATTAACAAATTATGAAGAAGAATTAAATGAATTAAAATTTAAATTCACTAACTTAAGTGGTAGTCTCATGCAAACTCGCTTAGTGAATTCTAACCTAACTGACCAACTCAGCAGGATGTTTTCAAAGAGTGAGGAGAGATGGATGTGGATTGAGCTAAAGGAGGCGTAGTTAATTAGAGCTAGGGATGAAAGTTTTTATTTGCAAAAAGACAATTTGAAGTTTTTAAAACAGAGAAATGTTTTTGTTTAATTGCTAAGCATTTATATACTAATATAGCTCAATTGCATTTAAGTTGTGAGATAGGAAAGAAAATTCATAAGATGATTTTGCTATTCCTTGAATTTAAGGAAGACGAGGTCATAGCAGAATGTGAATTAGAAATATCATCAGAAGAGACGTCCATGTCCTACAAAATTGGACTGGATAAAATAGAAACCTTCATTGATTCAAAGGAACACAAATGCATGTTAAAAGACATTTTAGATGAAAATGATAAGTTGAAATTTAAGTCGGACACTGTTCACTCATTTGACCAATCCAATGCCAAACTAGCTTCTGAAAATAAAATAGACTTAGAAAATACGTCTGAATTTGATGAAGAAAGTGAGATGAGTGAGATATCTGTAGAAGATGTAGTTGATTGCTCTGAGTTTATGAAGAGCGAAACTGAGAATGAGAAACCACTAATCTCAGAAAATTTAGTAGAATTTGCTCGTCTAGCAAAGGATAAGGAAAAGAAGCTCAAAGAAAAGGTTGTGGTTTATCAAAAGGTTCAAACTGTGCCGAATCAGGTATATGCAGCCAAAGGAGTCACTTCTAGACAAACAGCAGAACTAAGAGTCTTGGTGGAAAAAGACAATGCAGAAGGGTGCGAAGATTTCTTCTGGTCTGCTCCTATTGATAATGTAGACGAAACTGTAGGCTTGTCTGAGCAGACTTCTTAGAGAGTTAAAGGAAGATACGTAGCTGAACCCATAAACAAACCCTCAAGGTTTGACAAACCAAGCACAAGTGGAACCAAATAAATTCTTGTGGAACCAAAAGAAGAACCGAAAGTTCAACTCAAAACAACCGAAACTCAAAGAGAGAAGCCAAAGGCCAGCTTCAATATACACAAATCACAGAATGAACTAGCTGAACAGAAACGCTTAAGAAATCAAAGATATCCAAAGAATCTGAATGAGCCAAAGAGTTACTGGAATTCCCAAATCCCAACTATGTTCCTCCTAAGAAGATCTCAACGGACAAAGGAAAGGAAAAGGTAAAGGAAAATTTCAGCCCAAGTTCTTAATATTCCATGTCAAAGAACCAAAAGTCATGTTTCGGTCCGAACAACACTCAAAACCGAAAGTCCACTTTCGATTCAAAACCAATTTCGGTCCGAATGTCACTCAAAACCGAAAGTCAAGTTTTGGTCCTCATAATAGTTTCGGTTCTAAACCCAGTTTCGGTCCCCAGTCAAGTATCGGTTACACTAAGCCTCAAAGCAAAGCAAATTCTAGGGAAGACATCAAAGGAAAAGGAAAGGTAACATCTAATTCTAAGATCCATAATAAGCAATCATCAGCTAATCCTAGGTGTCCAATGCTATCAAACAAACTAACCAACAAATTCAAATTTAAACAAGATAAAACAAAAATCAAAGTATATACAATTAAAAGAAAAGATCAAACCACCTTAGTAAAAAGAACATATTTGGTTGATATTTCTACTTCAATTCCTTTTTATATGAAAAACTCACAAGGACCCAAGCGACTTTGGGTTCCTAAATCTGCTTGAATTTGTAGGTAATCAGTGACGAACAGTTTGATGAAGAATGGTATATAGATAGTGGTTGCTCGCGTCACATGACAGGTAGGAAGGAAGAGCTGAGGGAGTTTCGATCCATTAAAGATGGTGGCTGTGTGAAATATGGAAATAACTCCTATGGTACAATGAAGGGATATGGTATGATAACAAATGGAGACTTCACGATTCGAAAAGTAGCTTATGTAGAAGGTTTTCAGCACAACCTCATTAGTGTGTCACAATTAGTTGTGGGCACAGGTCTAAAAGTATAATTTGATGATGAGGGCTCTGAGATAATTGAGAAACAATCCAAGAAGCAACTGTTGAAGTCTGACTATAAGGGAGAGATGTACCCTTTAAATCTCAATCCCATATGAGGAAAACCAACAATATGTTTGCTGAAAAAGGCAAATACAGATGATAGCTGGTTGTGGCATCGACGACTATCACACCTGAACTTCAAAGACATTAATAATTTGGTGCTTGGTGATCATGTTCGAGGACTTCCTCTTCTCAAGTTCGATAAGGACCATTTTTGTGTAGCATCTGAAATGGGCAAACAAAGCATAAAGAGCCACCCTATTCAAATGAACACAAAGATAATTGAAGCTCTTGAGCTCTTGCGCATCGACTTATGTGGACCTTCGGCTATTGAAAGCTTTGGTGGAAGTAAGTATATTCTTGTAATTGTATATTACTTTTCACACTTCACCTGGGTTTTCTTTCTTAAATAGAAATCAGATGCAACTCCCAAACTGAAAACATTTATGAAGGAAGTGGAACTACAACTGAGGAAAACGGTGAGGAATATCATAAGTGACAATGGTCTGGAATTTAAGAATCATGATTTGGAGAGCTTTCTGGCTGACAAGGGGATAACTCATATTTTTTCGGCCTCTTATACACCACAGTAGAATGGGATTGTTGAAAGACGAAATTGTTCTTTGTGTGAAGCAGCCAGAACCATGCCCAGTTTTGCTTCACTTCCATTATATTTTTGGGCTGATGATGTTGCAACTGCATGCTATACTCAAAATCGGTCCTTGCTAAACAAGAGATTCTTAATTACTCCGTATGAGATCTTAAACAACTGAAAATCCAATGTCAAGTTTTTCCACATATTCGGTTCAAGGTGTTTTATCTTCAATTCCAAAGAGAACCAAAATAAGTTTAATGTCAAAGCCGATGAAGGAATTTTTATGGGTTACTCACTAACGTTGAAAGCATACAGAGTGTTGAATAAACGCTCCAAATGAATTGAAGAAACTTATTATGTCACCTTCGATGATAGTTACATGAAGAAGGTTCTAAGAAGTAAAAGTGACTTGGGAGACATTTTTCCAGAATCTGGACAAGTCTCGGTTCCAATAGCCAACTTGTTTGAAGAATACATGCACCTGTTTGATGAACTAGAGAAAGCAGCAAACTCAGAAGCAAAAGCCACAGATAACAAAATTGAAAGCCTCAAAAAAATTATTGATGAAGCTGCCAAAGAGATAGAAAGTGAACCTCCAACTGCTACGAGTAATCCACCATTTCAAGGAGAAAGTTCAACAGCATCGGAATCAAGCAAAGAATCTTTCAAGGGGGACGATTCAATTTCGTCTCCATCTCATAAAGGCTCGGACAAAGAGGATTGTTCTGCTCCAAATCCACCTATCGGTAGTACAACCGAGGGGGAGAATCCAACTCCCGCACAGAAAGCAACCATTAGTGAAGACACAGATTATACTTCGCCAGTCGAGGGGGGGAAAGAGACTGAAAGTACAACTAACGATGGCGAGGGTGATCTATCTGAAGTTGAAGTCGAAGTGAATGCTGAATTGGATCCAGCATATGACCCAAATTATCCTCCATTACTGAAATGGACCAAAGACCATCCCAAAGCACAGATTATTGGCGACACTTCAGAAAAAGTCCTTACTCGTTCTCAATTGAAAGAGAAACAAACTGCATTGTTCTCTAAAGTTGAAATTTGTATGTTTAATTCGTTTGTTTCCAAGATTGAACCGAAGACTGTAAATGCTGCACTTGATCATTCAGATTGGGTCCAAGTAATGCAAGATGAGCTCCATGAGTCTAAACGTAACCGAGTTTGGAGGCTGATATCTACACTAAAGGATGCATCTGTAATTGGCTTGAAATGGGTCTTCAGAAATAAGTTGGATAAAGAAGGGAATGTCATTCGCAACAAGGCTGGATTGGTGGTGAAAGGATATTGTCAAGAAGAGGGGATAGATTATGAGGAAACCTTCTCTTCGGTAGCTAGGTTAGAATCAATAAGGATCTTCTTGGCATATGTTGCTCATAAAAACTCCGAAGTCTTCCAAATGGATGTCAAATGTGCCTTCTTGAATGGAGAATTAGAAGAAACAGTTTATGTTGAGCAACTGCCTGGGTTTGTGAACGAGAAATTCTCTGATCATTGCTATATGCTGGATAAAGCAATCTAAGGATTAAAGATAGCACCAAGGGCCTGGTATGAAACCTTAACTCGTTTTCTAAAAATGTCAAAATTTAAGCAAGGTTCGGTTGACCCTACCTTATTCCGAAAGAAAGAAGGCGAACATCTAATGATCGTTCAAATTTATGTTGATGATATCATCTTCGGCTCTATGAATCCTAGCTTAACAGTTGAATTCAGAAAGTTGATGGAGACTAAATTTGAAATGAGTGCAATGGGCCCAA
This sequence comes from Lactuca saligna, assembly GCF_052625555.1. NCBI lineage: Eukaryota > Viridiplantae > Streptophyta > Magnoliopsida > Asterales > Asteraceae > Lactuca > Lactuca saligna. Next base: position 159,799,818 of record NC_136422.1, on the reverse strand, counting down.
TTAACTTTTTTCTTGGTTTAAACATTAGACAAGGAACAGAAGGTATATTCATCAACCAGGAGGCTTATACAAAGACCTTACTGACGAAATTCGGTATGACGGGCGACTCAAAGTGAAGGTTCCAATGGCATTTGGCACTAAATTAACACCATCTCTGGAAATACCTGCTGTTGACATAACACAATATCGTCAAATGATAGGGTCACTTATGTATTTAACAGCTAGTAGACCGGACATTATGTCTTCTGTGTGTTATTGTGCTAGGTTTCAGGCTAATCCAAGAGAACCTCACATGGTAGTTGTGAAGAACATATTCCGTTACCTAAAGCGAACCTCATCTCTCGGTCTCTGGTATCCTGCAAGAATTGGATTCTTCATTTAATCTTATTCTGATGCTGATCTAGGAGGATGTGGACTGGATAGAAAGAGCACTACAGGTGGATGCCAATTTCTTGATGGCAACTTGTTAGCTGCCAGTCCAAGAAGCAAACTTGCGTGTCATTGTCTACAGCCGAAGTTGAGTATATTGCTACAACCTCTTGCACTTCTCAAGTAATATGGATACAAAATAAACTGAGAGATTATGGGCTTAGTATGAAGAAGATACCTCTATATTGTGACTCAGAAAGTGCAATAAGGATTTGTCACAATCCGGTGCAACATTCAAAAACTAAGCACATTGCACTTAGATATCACTTCATTAAGGATCATGTAGAAGATGGGAACGTGGAAGTACATTTTGTTCGATCTAGTGATCAACTGGCCGACATATTCACTAAGGCATTACCTAAAGCACTCTTTAACAAAATATTACAAGACTTGGGTATGATGGAAGCAGAGTCGGTACCGAATCCTCAATCCTCTCACTAAAAATTAGACAAGCGAAATGGAGCGAACACTCGGTCTATTTCGGCTCCTTAAATTTTGGGAACCGAAATGAACCGACCACTCGGTTTATTTCGGCTCCTTAAATTTTGGGAACCGAAATGAACTGATCGTTCGGTCTATTTCGCTTTACTCAAATAAGATAAGGTTTCGGTTGTAAACTGTTTACGTTTCTTTTCTCGTCTTTAATTTTCTTTATGCTTATTTAAAATTGTTCTCTTTCTGTTTTTACTATTTTTCAGAAAACTTCAAAAATCCAATAAAAAAAAATCTCTTTCTGTTTTTATAATTTTTCAGAAAACTTCAAAAATCCAAAAATATTTTCTCTTTCTGTTTGTATTATTTTTCAGAAAATTCAATCACTTGAAAATATTTTTCGTTTTGTTTGTGTGGTATATTTGTTTGTTCTTGCCTCTATTCAGTCACAAGGATACAAGTATAACAAAGTTTGGAGCTGAGACAGGTATGATGCTTATTTTATGAACTAGTTAAGGGTCCCTAGAAGCATGTTGCTGCATGTTGACCTAAGCCTCTACGACCTAGAGCAGATCCTTAATGATTCGATCAATACCTACCATTTCTTCCCAATCAGGCTGTTTTTATTTACTTGGTCTAGAGCTACCGTACTCTTCTCACATGAGTTAAAAGTTTCTCTGCTTTGTCCTGTTTTATAGAAGAAGGTACTTTCGGTTCTTTCACCATCTTCAAACCATTCTCTATCTACTCTCGGTTCACAATTGTAACCCTTGAGACTCCCGGTTCTTACCACTGAGGTTTATGGTTGCACAAAATATGTGTTTATGATCTTAGATGCGAATACCACGTGCTGAGTGAAACCCAAAATTCAACACCCATAATGAATTGACGGTGAATTTCTATATTCAAGGTCTTAATTGTTACGTACTGAAATCTCTTTCATTTGTGAGGTCTTTTATGAATTCATCTAAAACCAAGACTATTCTTCCCATAAAGATCCAATTTATTTTTTTGAGATTTCTATACACTCTTTTGTCATCAAATGTAACCTGCCTACTTGTTCAACAGACCACATCGGTCTCACAAGTACTTCTTCCAACACTCGGTCTTATTTTAAGAATCGATGTTCAGTTGAAGATAAGCCACCTAGAGCCTATGTCATGAAAAGAAGCATTTCAATGTTTATTTACAAACACTTGATCATATTCTCGGGAAACCACACAAGCACTTTAAGTCATTCTTGACTTTGAAGGAACCGATTCTTGCCTGGAATCCCCTATTTTTTGTCTGATAATCTGACATCACTCACATCCCATACACATTTGCTTTATTACTTTATCTTTTTTCACTCTAAATTCACGAAATTTTTTAATTTTCCCACATTCTGTTGATGGTATGTTTGAGTTTATTTGTCCTCTAGTGAATCAAGGGCAATTCAGGTTCGGTTGGCGCGTTCTATTTCAAATGCTGATTGTTGAAATCTTTTTGGGCGCGTGAATTTGAACGGTAACTATACGCACACGTGCTACCGCTTACCTAGGAACACCCAACCTGTCAAATCGCGCTTTTTCAGGCTACATTTTAGTGATAACGTCACAATTTTCTCTCTCCTGGAAATGGTATATAAAGGGTTTGTACGATTCCTTGTCTTCTACCAGCATCAAGATTTCTAAACTGTAACGGCGCTTTCAACTGTTCATCTTCTTCCCTTGTTCAATAATGGCGACCTCTTCTTCTGCACAAGATCAGATTACTTCATCAGCCTTTCTTACCATCAAGCAAAATCAGAACATGATTATAGAACTAAATTCTTTTCTATATGATTCTTAAATGTTACAAGTTTTCGAATGCTTGAAGTACTCTCCACTGGTTATTGCCCTAACCCAATTTGAGGCTGTTCCGATGTCTTTGCTGTCTCAAGTTTATTCTTCCGCATCATATGACAAGAACAAGGAACGTATATATTTTCAAATCCACTCCAAGAAGGCCTCTATTTCAAAAGGGAGGTTTTGCTCGTTGCTTCATCTCGCTGTGGATTCTTCTGTGATTTCCCCCGACTTTATCACAACAGCACAAATCTTCTCAATGTTGTATGAAATGGGATATACATATGTGCTGAAAACCATTGCCAAAGTCAAGAACTCGTGTCTTCCATCTCATTGGAACGGTCTTCTAACTCTCCTTATCAAAGGCTTGGCGGAAAGAAGTGTTGGATCAGATGGCACTAGTAAAGGATTCAGGACCATTCTCTATGGTATGTACAATGGAATAAACTTGGACTATGGGTCTATCATATGGTCTCAGGTTGTGCAGAGCCTAAATACTTCCACTCGTCAGTCCGAAATTTCTTGTGGAAGGTTTTGGACTCTCATTACAAGACGGGAAATCGACACTCTGGAAGTTCCGGTGATGAAGGATGCTTCTCATCGCGTCGATAGCAACTTTTCATACCCAGAAGATCATCATCTCGGACCCAACAAAGTTTCTTCATTATGGTTCCATTTCGGAGACCATGTACAGGAGTGTTACAACCGAGAGTAAGGTGATGGATGACTATAGACAACTTCCTCCCAGGGAGCTAAGAGTTCTTTCTCCTGAGCAAAAGGCTGCCTTGGATGCTGTTGACAAGCCAAGTAACAGAGGAAAACGGGTGAAAACAAAGAAGGAAACAAATGAGGAGGAACAACCTAAGCCCTCAAAATCCATGAAGCGAAATTCAGAAACGGAGTCCTCCTCAAAGCCAAAGAAAATTAAGAAAATGGCGAAGAGATCAAAACATCAAATTCCTTCAAGTCCTGCTCATCCTGAAGGTGATGAAGAAGATGACGTTCCTCCGGAATCTCCACGAGGTAATACTCCTCCTAGATCTCCTCCACAAACCAAATCTCCACCTCACAAAATTCCAACCCCACCTCCATCACCGAAACTGACACCTCCAACACCGATACCGAAAGTCACAGTTTCGGTTGTTCCCACTTCCACAACAGAAACTTCTTTACCACCACCATCAGTTTCTTCTGTTTCCATTCCTACAACAACATTATCAACTCTTATCATTACTCAAACCACCACCACTACATTTCCTGAACAAATAGCAAGGGTCAACGTATCTGATACGGGGGCACCTACTGAAACCGAACCCCCAGTCATCTCTAAACCTATATCTCCAATCCACTCAACCGAGTCAGGTGCAACTCTCGGTGGAGACAATTATGAGTATGACTCTACCTATTTTAGTCCATATCGGCTTCAATCTGATGAAGAAACTGATGCTCCTGTCAACCGCCAACATTTACAGAGCATTCATGAAAAGCTGGATAAGTTGCTTGCAGATAACAAAGCTTATGGAGGGGTAGTTCTTAAAGCTTTTGTGGAGACTGTCATAGAGCAATATACACAGCCTATGGATAAATCAACTGATTCCATCAAAGAATCGACTTCTACTTGCAAGAAAGCATCTGCCGATGTTGTTGACGTTCTTCAAACCACACAGATATTTTTAGATTCTTTAAAAGGGCATGCTGATAAGAATGCTGCCAAAATTCGTGAATCTGTTGAATCTCTTTCCCAGTCTTTACAGGAAGAACAAAAGAAGTTTAATGATGCTCATTCCTCCATCAAATCCGACAACACTTCTCTGATAAGTTCAGTATCCTCTCGACTGGACTCACTGCATGCAGATATTGCTAAAGAGAGTGCTTTGAAAGAAGAGACAACTCTCTCGGTTTTCAACTTGCTCAAACAGAGAAGGAGATTTCCTTGTTAAAAACTGAGAGAGTTGTCTTTCGATGTTGTGCCAATGATGTCAAGGACATGTTGACCAATCTCCTTGGTGCTCATGATCCGATTCTGACTCTCACCATCTGCAATCATCTTACTAGCAAACTACTCCCTGCTCTTGCCATGCTTCATGAAATGAAAAGTGTTTTGGAGCCTTTCGTTACTCCTAAACAAGGGGGAGAGGGACCACAGAAAATGATAGTAACAAAAGAACTGAAGGTTAATGTAGCTTCAGGTTCTGGTCCAACAGATAAGCAGAAACAGATTGTCAATGACAGTGATAGTGATGTTGAAGAAACTATTGCTGAAGCCCTCAAACGAAAGAAGAGAGATAAAGAATTAGATGAAAATCTAAAAATAACAAAGGAGGTTGAGGAAACAGAGAGACGTAATAAATAAGAAGAAGATATCTTGAAGTGTAAGAAGGCTTTATTTCCTGAATGGAATAGAGAGGTGCTGATCAGTCAAGCAGTTGAATCACCAAGTGTCTATTGGTTAGAACTGATTGCTTCTTTTGACTGCGATAATTCAAAGGACTCACAGTTTGATATGCCAATTACAAGGAAGGCATTTACATTTCATTCTTTTAACTCAACTGTCGAGGTTCCTTATCCAAATCCAAAGGTTGACCGAGAGCTTATCAACTTTTATCTAAAGTATGGCCAACCTCAATACCAAACATGGAGTGCGTAGAAAATTACAACTATCAAGGTATTGAAACCGACTCCCACTGGTAAGTTTGTGAACGTGCATTAAAAGATTACACAAGGGTCTGCAAATTCTGTTTCGATGATATCTTTAGCAGATCTTCCCAATCTCAATCCTTATGATTGGATATTGATATACAACATTCTGCTCACTAATTTGTGACATCCCCAATTTCACGGCCAGAAAAGACCGATTTGTTTATGCTTTTTTTAATAAATTACAGTGATCGTTTAAAGAAAACGGTTGCGAAATTTGTTCCCAAAATAAAATATGATAACCATTTATCAAAACATTTCTTTAAAAGAATGTATTTTCGTTAAATAATAAAAACTCGAGAAGTCATGTTCGTTACATACCAAAAGCATAAACAATATAAAATAGACCTTACAATAGTTATTCAACTACTTATCTATAATCCAAAATCTCTCATCAAGTCCACCAACTTATACCCTTGTGCCATTACCTGTAATGAAAAGAAAACTGAGTGGGTCAGGCTTGGGAGCCTGGTGAGCATATAGGGTTTTCAACCCACAATAATATAATTATTATATGTAATCAGCAAATAATCAACCCAATTACCCATCCCCATTATTTTCTTAAGGTTTTACCCTAAGAACCAACTATCCTTCATTCATTTATTCGTAAGGAATTTGGCACGAATTCCATTGCTGCCAAAGCTTATTTATCAAGTACTAAATCCATAGTTATTTGGCGCTAACTCCATAGTCACCAAAGTTCACTTAACAAGCGCTAACTCCATAGTCGCCAAGGCTTACTCAACAAGCGCTAACTCCATAGTCGCCAAAGTTTACTCAACGTGCGCTAACTCCATAGTCGCCAAGGTTCATCAAATAGGCGCGAAGTCACATCGTCGCCAAGGTTTATACAATAGGCGCTAACTCCATAGTCACCAACTATTCCATCTACCTATGTTCTACCCAACAATTTTGTAGATATAAATACTTACACAGTTTAAATCATTTAACACCTGTATAAAACTCCAATTTCCATGCCCATCTCAAATAGACAAATAACATATAAACACATAGCACATATTTCATAGCAAATACGTCATATTTATGTGTTAGAAGAAAGTAGCTACACACTCACACATATAAACAACAATAAACTTAATACACTCAAACCATACTTGTATTATTATCGTGTTTATGAAAGGTAGTATACACTCACTTGATCAGAAGATGATCGGACAGCACTATGACTTGCAGAAATAGTATTCTTCGGTAGATCTGGAAGATCTCCACAAAAATCGAACTTCTCGCGGGCAGAGCTTCGGCTCGGGAACCGCACTTCTCGGGATCTTCGGGATCTCGGGACTTGCTTCGGGGCTCGAGAATAATACTGGGGCTTCGGGGTATTTCTGGCACGCAAATCGATGTAAAACGGGAGAGAGAAGAGAGAAAATGAACAAAAGAACCGGCTGCCCTCGCATCCTATTTATAGGAGGCTGGAGCCTCGGAGTACGCGGGGCGTACAGGCGTACGCGGGACGTACGCGTCCGAATTCGTCACTGCATGCATCATCCGAAGAACTCGAGTGCGAAGGTCGTCATGCTTCGCTGTACGTGGGGCGTACTTCAGATGAGTCCGATGACTCGCCTTCGGATAATACCGGGATTTAATAATTAAATTCAATTATTAATTAATTAATAAACTTCGAAAATTCATATCTTCTTCATACGAACTCCGTTTTCGACGTCCTTTATATCCACGCGTAGGTGAGACTACGCTCTTTGACTTTCGTTTAGACTTCGTCGGCTAATTTTGACTTTTATTTTTATTATTTATTTTTAATAGGTCGGGACAGAAAATTTCGTTATAAATTCATAACTTCTTCGTCCTACGTCCGTTCTTGCCTAACTTTTCGTCGTTTCGCTACTAACAACGAGATCCTCGATTCTCGTTTAGATCGCTAAGGCTAAATATCACTCTAACGTAAATTCACTTTTTACGTCATTCAGCGTTGTGCCGGTTCTGTCGCGAAACTTTAACAAGTCACAACTTCTTCGTTATAACTCGGATTTTAGCGTTGTTTATATGCACGGAAACCTTGTAACATATACTAAAACTTAGTTAGGTTTATTCATCCTAAATAATCTTCTATCAAAAAGTCATTTTTTGACGCTTATTGTCTCTAAAGTGACTAGCCCTGATCTACGGGCGTTACATAATTCGAAGGAGTATAAGCCGATTCTGGAGCACTTAAAGAGAATGTTGGCCTCCTACATCTATGTAGTTGCAACAATGGATCAGGAGATAGCAAAAGTAATGAACAAGAAGCCGACAGTCAAGACTACTCAAAAGCCAAGGGATGTGAACAAGATGAAGATAGGCAAATTGATTCAACACATCTGACTGTGATGTTTACGAAAGGTGAAGCTCATAGGTTTTTGTTTGCTTTGGTAGATAAACATCTGTTTTCTACCGGATGCTTGGAGCACATTATTAACTTGATACATCGGTGCAAGTAGAACTCGGATGCTGACAAGAAAATTTTTACTGATATGCTTCGGTGGTACATTACCTTTCGGTACCATCTGTTAGCTATCATTCCGAGAGTATTCAAGACGGTGAAGAAGCCTTCGGTTGCTAAACAGAGTTGAATTCTCGGTCCTAAAGACGCAAAGGGGGATATTGTTGGGGCTTATTATGTTGCGTCTTATGGATTTTTGTATTATATCCGGATTGGGCCTGTACATCCGTGCTCGTAGGGTTAGACTATATATATGCATGCATGTATGCATTATTGTTAGACGTATTTTTAATTACACTTGAGTTTTGTAACCCTAAAACACCTCTACAGTCGAAGTTCTTGATCGAGCTCTTCTGAGGTCTTGAAGCATTAATCATTCAACGTATTCAAGCTACATTCATGTTTTTATTTGCGTACTTATTTGTTTGCATGCTTAGAATCAATCGATCCTGAAAGAACTACGTCCTAACACATAGATCTAGAATATAAGTGTTAATTCATCAATGAAAGTGGCTTCGTCGATTCATTCATATACAATTAATAGGTATCATTTATCACTATTTGTTTATACTATTCAATTTTAGTCAGGTATGAAATTGATTCATACGTGGATCATTGAGAATTTAACGTTCTTTCTAATTAATGGAATTTTCTAAATTTTCTCGATTCCTAAGATCTAAGTCACAATTATCATCTCCATTGTGGTATCGACTGATTTCTAGAGTTCGAAATTGATTCTAGTTTATCAATAGATATGTATTGATGTGCAGAACTTGATAATTTGTTCAAGCTATGTGTTGATTAGCGATCTGAGAGTTGGTAAAATTCTCTTATATTGAGTTTCACTACCATAAATTACATTGAAGATCATTCTCTTACCATTGGTAATACATCCGATGACATTTATCTACATGTAATTTCCTAAATTGGATCTATTGCTTGCCATTGTTTATTATGCAGAAGGATGTTTCTCTGTATATAGCATAATATGATTTGACCAAAGTCACATTTTGTTTACATAGAATATGAAGCTCATAGGCTAAAACTTTTACATGTCTCATTTTTATGAAGAATTAGCATGAATTAAGATCTTCTAGGCAGGTCAGCTTTAAATTTGATGCATGTTATTGTTGCATATATCTTATGTTAGATTCAACTATGAGTTGTGATATTTTCATGTGAATGTCTAAATTTTAAGGATAACAATTTTTTTTTAATACAACACTTGCATACGTTTACTTCTAGGAACCATTGAAACATAATAATGAAGAGATTGTAGAAGATGTCGTTTTACTTTCTAGTCATAAAGCAGGAAGAAAAAGTAGGTATCAAAAAAATGCGAGCATATATTTCATTAAAGAAGGAAAATGTTGAAGTTATACAAGTTATTGTCTTAAGAGACTTTGAAGATGATAAAAGTAAGTGTCTTAAAGGACTTTGAAGATGATAAACGATAGTGTCTCCTGTAATTTTAACACTTACCTTTTATGTCTCACACTATATGCGTATATGTTTTTGGTGACATTTGTACTTGTGAACGTATGCATATCTGCACTTATATGTTTCATCTAAACATAAATGAAAGGAAACAACTTTTGAGCATTTGAATTACATGTGATTCACATGTAAATGACAAATGTATCACATATGAATTACATGTGATTCACATGTAAATCACACGTAATTCACATGTAAATCACAAGTGAAGCAGATATGAATTACATGTGATTCACATGTAATCAAAAACAAATCACATATGAATTATATGTGGTTCATATGTAATTCACATGTAAATCACATATGAGTTACATGTGAATCACATATGAGTTACATGTGAATCACATGTAAATTACAAGTGAATCACATATTAATTACATGTGATTCACACGTAAATCACATGAAAATCACAAGTGAAGCACATATAAATTACATGTGATTCACATGTAAATCAAAAACGAATCACATATGAATTACATGTGATCCATATGTAAATCACATGTAATTCACATGTAAGTCACCAGTGAATCACATACGAATCACATGTAAGTCACATGTAAATCACCGTTGAATCACATACGGATTACATGTGATTCACATGTAAATCACAAGTGAATCACATATGAATTACATGTGATTCACATGTAAATAACATGTAATTCACATATGAATCACATGTAATTCACATGTAAATCACAAGTGAATCACATATGAATTACATGTGATTCACATATGATTCACTTGTGATTCACATATGATTCACATATGATTCACTTGTGATTCTCATGTAAATCACAAGTGAATCACATACGAATTACATGTGATTCACATGTAAATAACATGTCATTCACATATGAATTATATGTGATTCACATGTAAATCACATGTAATTCAAATATTAATCACATGTAAATCACAAGTGAATCACATATCAATTACATGTGATTCACATGTAAATCACAAGTGAATAACATAAGAATTGCATATGATTCACATTTAAATCAGAAGTGAATCACATATGAATTATGTCTATATGAACACATGCATTTTGTGTGAGTGTTCTTTGTTAATTATTTTTTTAAAATTTTCTTGTGAATTTCACATTTAAATATTAAAAGATACAATCTCAAGTGACTATCACATTATATAATCACATGTGAATCTTACATGATATATACATGTGCATTTTTGTGAGTGTTCTTGCATTAATTTTTTTTTTCTTGTAGATTTTGAAGAATTTAAGGAAAATTATAAAGAAGTGAAAAGTGATAAATTGAAGAAAATATGGAAATCTTGATATGAAGAAATGATAACACTGTGAATCTTTGTAGTTTTTTTATATTATTTTTTATCAGATAAAATACATGCAGTATTATGTTTATAGATTAACTAAAAAAAATGAGATTTTTTATGATTTACTTACGAATATTATAGTATAAGAAATATGCATATATACATTTAAAAAAAATGCATATATGCACAAAAATATTGTGTTTTTTTTGTTAGAAAAATTAAAGTTTTTTTTTTTTATTATTTATAAATATTCTAGTTTTTTTTTTTTTTAATTTACTGATTTTTAAAAATTTACTCTTAAAAAAATGAAGTTTTTTTGAAAAAATTGTTGTTTTTTTGAAAGAAATATTTTTTTAAATTTTTTTAAAAGCTCATGTTTTCTGAAAAAAATTAAAAAATCAAAAATTGTTTTCTTTTAAATCCGAAATTTGATTTATTATGTTAATTTTTAGAACTTTTTATTAATATTTCCAATAACAAAAAAAAAAACCAAACATTAAATGAGATCACTAAAATTACGATCATGCTCTTAATGAGTTAATTTTGATCTAACGCTCCATCTTTAGTTCTCAAGTGTTCGGGAAACTATGAGTTTTCAACGTGTATCACCCCTATATATATATATATATATATATATATATATATATATATATACTAGTTTATAACCCGTTATAACCACGGTTATAAAATTAATTAAATTTTCGTATTAAAAAATCAAAGTCGTTAATAAATTATTTTAAATAAATTATTACTTAAGAGATATTTTTTTAGTTATATAAAATTATAATCGTTGATTTAAATAAATATGCGGAGTTATATCATTTTATAAATTATATTAATTTTATTTTAGTTTTTAATCTAATGCTATTAATTTAATATAATTAAAAGAAGAAATTTTAAAATTTGAAATTTAAAATGAAGAATGAATTATTAATTTAATAAAATTAGAATGGAAAATTTAAAATTTGAAATTTGAAATGAATAATTAATAGGTGGACAAATGACATGATAATAAATAATATATAACATTAATGAGGGGTTCTAATTGCATGACACTTATCAATATGAGATTAAACATATTCTTTTATTAGAATAGGGATATATATATATATATATATATATACATATATATATATATATATATATATATATATATATATATATATACATGCTTGGTTTCAAGAAGAAACCATTATAAACTTTACGAGCAAGGAACCAATCTTTTTCTCAACTTTTAGAGCAAATTTTTCATCAAAAAAAAACTGAGTAAGCATTTTAAACCATAGAACCAAAGAACGATTATTTTTTTCAAGTTTTAGATCATATTATTTATCGAATTTTTTTTAAATATAGAAATTCATAACTTTTTATGTTCTTTCCATTGATATCAAATTTGATAAAAAAATAATTTTTTTTTTACTTTTTTTTTGTGAATCTGCACTATAAATAATTAATTTTTTATAAATTTACTGTATGAATCTGCAGAAATTCATAATGTAAATCTGCTCAGATTCACACTATAAATCTGCACAAATTTCACAAGGTGAATCTCTACAGATTTACAATGTGAATATCAACAAATTTACAGTGTTAATCTGAACTAATCAATATTTTTTTATCAAAATTGATATCAATGGATGGATGATACATATTTATGAATATGTATATTTTTAGTTATTATTTTTTTATGAAATAATTTCTCTAAAAGTTAAGAAAATGTTGGTTACTTGATTCTAATGTTTAAAATGGTTCATTGTTGAACCAAACTTATATATATATATATATATATATATATATATATATATATATATATATATATATATATATATATATATGTATATATATATATATATATATATATATATATATATATATATATATATATATATATATATATATATAGGTGACATCAGTTGAGAACTCATACTTTCCCGTGAACCGGAAAACTGAAGGTGGAACGTTAGATCAAAATTAACTCATCGAGGATATGATCGTTATCTTACCGATCTCATTTAATGTTAATTTATTTATTTATTTTTTTGCTATTGGAAATATTACTAAAAAGTTCTAAAAATTAACATAATAAATCAAATTTCGTATGTTTTTTCTAAAATAATTTTTGATTTTTTTTAAAAATGGAAATTTTTTTTTCCTGAAAACATGAGTTTTTTTTTTTTTTTTTTTAAATTGATAATTGTTTTTTTAGAAACTGCAATTGCTTTTAAAAACAAAAGTGCAATTTAGAAAAAAATTGCAATTTAAAAAAAAAACTATATTATTTTAAAAAATATATATAATTTTTTTTTATAAAACTACATTTTCTTTTAAAAAAAACTGCAATTTTTTAGGAAAACTCCAATTTTCTTAAAATGTAAATATTTTAAATCAATAATATAAAAAAAGCTAGAATATTCAAAAAAAAAAAAAAAAAAAAAAAAAAACCTCTAATTTTCTTAACAAAAAAATATCAACGTTTTAGGTGCATATATACATGTTTTTCAAATGTATATATGCATATTTCTTATACTATAATATTCGTAAGTAAATCATAAAAAATCTTATTTTTATTAATAAATCTATACAATAATACTACAAGTATTTTATGCGATAAAAAAAAAAGACTACAGAGATTCATAGTGTTATCATTTCTTCGTATCAAGATTTTCATGTTTTCTTTAATTTATCACTTTTCATGTCTTCAATATTTTCCACAAAATTTTCAAAATCTACAAGAAAGCTAAAAAAAAATTGTTAATGCAAGAACACTAAAAAAAAAAATACACATGTAATTCACATGTGATTCACTTGTGAATTACATGTGAATCACATGTAATTCATATGTTATTCCCTTGTGATTTACTTGTGAATCACATGTAATTCATATTTCATTCACTTGTAAATCACATGTAATTCATATGTGATTCGCTTGTAATTTACATGTGAATCACAAGTAAATCATATATGAATTACATGTGATTCGCATATAAATCACAAGTGATTCACATGTGAATCACATGTAATTCATATGTGAATCACTTGTGATTTACATGAGAATCACATATAATTTATATGTGATTTACTTGTGATTTACAAGTGAATCACATGTTATTCATATGTGATTCACATGTGATTTAAATGTGAATCACTACATACCCAATATTTTAGTAAGTAAGAAAACCAAGTTGTATAAAGGGGACAAAAATATGAAAATAAAACATACTTAAGAGCCAACTCTATATGTTGAAGGTGATAATAGAACACAAAAAGTCACCATAACTTTTCATGGTGACGGGATGATCTAATCCCAGTTCTCTCTCATCGATTTGCAAGGCTATGTGTTCGTAGATAGTGGCCTGCAATTCAATCCAATGAATTTTAGAGCTTGAAAGACAGACAATACAACAAAATAGTATATCTAAATTATATATTAATAAAAATAATAAATAAAGACCTTTGTTGAAATCTCCAATGTGATACAAAACCACAACAAGGTTACTGTAAGCTCCTGCAATTATTTGGTGATAAGTCAAAACAACTTCAAACATTAAAGTAACATGCTAATGAAAGTACTGAACCCCAAGCTGTGAGAAAAAAAAAAGCATGTTAAAAGTCAAAAATCTAATATTAAATCAAGGAATGAATAAACAGATAATCAATGTAGTCATTGTACATTGAGAGATATAAAATCAAGGAGTTTGAATGAAGAAATAGTCTCTGTTGATGGAGCAAACTCCGTAAATGTTAATATTGTAGCAATTTGTGGTATTCGTTTTGTATAAATAAAATATTGATTTAGAGTTTGAAAGCATATCAAGATTTCAAAAATTTTGTATTTTATTCTATCTATATATTCTAAGTCCAAAAAAAACATATTAAATGATATAATGTGACTTACCACTCACTGCTACCATTACATTAAATCATGAAATTATAAGGATTGTAAGGAATTTCCCACTTGCGGTACTTGAAATATTAACAGGAATCAGATTAATCAATAGTAGCATATAAATGAACTATTATGTAACATCTCGACTCCCAGGTATAATATTTATATATTTATTTATGAGTTGATTGAGCAACTCGACGAGTTGGATGCCCCAACTCATCGAGTAGAGACAAATTGGCCACGTGGGTTTTATGACCAACTCGACGAGTTGGCGCTGTGAGAGGAAACCCTAAATCTTCAGAGTTGGGTCCTATTTAAAGGACATTAAGCCCCCATTTCCGCCTCACCGGCCACCTTATACCCATGTGTGAAACCCTAATCGTCCATATTGAGCTAAGAGAGAAAGACAAGTAATATTTGGGCATTTTAGAGCATTATTTGAAGAGAAGAGAAGAGTATCAAAGCAAAGAACAAGAATGCACTATTGGATCTGGTGTTATTTCATCCATAGCTTTTGTTAAAGGTAAAAATTATCCACCTTTCTCTTTAGGTTGATTAGATCTCATGTTTATGGACTTTTAGGGCTTTTTCCATCTTTCCTTGAGACTTTGAGTGTGTTGAGCTTACCAAGTGATCGAGACTTCAGAATTGGACCTTGTGACGTCCCTAAAGTCCAAAAGGTACTAGTTTTATCCAGCTAATAGAAGAGCTTTTATGATTTGGACCCTAAATGGAACTTGTTTTGGCATTTCAACCCCTAAGTGCCAAGCATGGACTTAAAACTTGTAGCTTTACGTGGTATATCGGCCTTGGGAGGCTAGATCTAGAGTTTTGGATGTAAATCTACCTTAAAACGTCTAACTGAGAAAAGAGTCTGAAAGACTCGACGAGCTAACTTGACGAGTTGGTTAGGGTTTTCCCCGACGAGTCTGGACATGAGTAACTCGGCGAGTTGGTGAGAAAACTCGATGAATTAAGTTGGATTTTCACGACATTTAGGGTTTGGTCAAGATAGGGATTGTGGGGACCATGGAGGGGTAAAATGGTAGAACACTCAGAAAATTTCTTATGTGATTATATCATGTAAGATTCACATATGATTTTATAATGTAATATTCACATGTCATTGTATATTTAAGATTCAAATGTGAAATTCACAAGAAAATTTTAAAAAGTATTTAACGAAGAACACTAACACAAAAGCATGTGTGCATATAGACGTAATTCACATGTGAATCACATGTAATTCATATTTGACTCACTTGAAATTTTCATGTAATTTAAATGTGATTCACATATAAATCACATGTAAATCACTAGTGAATCATATATGAACTACATGTGATTCACATTTAAATCACATGCGATACACATGTAAATCACATGTGATTCACATGTAAATCACATGTGATTCACATGTAGATCACAAGCAATTCATATGTGATTCACTTGTAATTTACATGTAAATTATAAGTGAATCACATATGAATTACTTGTGATTTACATGTGAATCACATGTGATTTACATGTGAATCACATGTGATATACATGTCAATCACATGTGACTTACATGTGAATCACATATAATTCATATGTGATTCACTTGTAATTTACATGTGATTTACAGGTGAATCACATGTAATTCATATGTGATTTACATGTGAATCACTACATACCTAATATTGTAGTAAGTAACAAAAACCAAGATGTATAAAGGGGACAAAAATATGAAAATAAAACGTACTTGAGAGTCAACTCTATATGTTGAAGGTGATAATAGAGCATATCAAGTCACCATAACTTTTCATAGTGACAGGATGATCTAATCCCAGTTCTCTCTCATCGATGTGCAAAGCTCTCTATTGGTAGATTATGACCTGCAATTCAATCCATTGAATTTTAGAGCTTGAAAGACAGACAAAACAACAAAATAGTATATCTAAATTATGTATTAATAAAAATAATAAATCAAGACCTGGTTGAAGTCTCCAATGTGATACAAAACCACAGCAAGGAGACTATAAGCTCTTGGAGTTATTTGGTGATAAATCAAAAACAACTTCAAACATTGAATTAACATGCTAATGAAAGTACTGAAGCCCAAGCTGTGAGAAAAAAAAGAATGTCAAAATTCAAAACTCTAATATTAAATCAAGAAATTTATAAATAGATAATAAATGTAGTCATTATACATTGAGAGATATAAAATCAAGGAGTTTGAATGAAGCAATACGCTTTAATAATGGAACAAACTCTGTAAATGTTAATGTTGTAGCAATCTGTGGTATTCGTTTTATATAAATAAAATCTTGATTTAGAGTTTGAAAGCATACCAAGATTTCAAACATTTTTTATTATATTCTATTTATATAATCTAAGTCCAAAAAAAGCATAAGAAATGATATAATATGACTTACCACTCACTGCTACCATCACATTAGATCATGAAATTATAAGGATTGTAAGGAATTTCACACTTGCAGTACTTGACATATTAACAGGAATCCGATTAATTAATAGTAGCATATAAATGAACTATTATGTAACATCCTGACTCCCAGGTACAATATTTATATATTTATTTATGAGATGATTGAGCAACTCGATAAGTTGGATGCCCCAACTCGTCGAGTAAAGACGAATTAGCCACGTGGGTTTTATGACCAACTCGACGAGTTGGAGATGTGAGAGGAAACCATAAATCTTCGGGGTTGGGTCCTATTTAAAGGACCTTAAGCCTTCATTTCCACCTCACCAGCCACCTTACACCCATGTGTGAAACCCTAATCGTCCATATTGAGCTAAGAGAGAAAGCCAACTAATATTTGGGCATTTTAGAGCATTATTTGAAGAGAAGAGAAGAGAAGAGTATCAAAGCAAAGAACGAGAATGGACTCTTGGATCTGGTGTTATTTCATCCATAGCTTCTGTTAAAGGTAAAAAAGTCTCCACGTTTCTCGTTAGGTTGATTAGATCTCATGTTTATGGAGTTTTAGGGATTTTTCCATCTTTCCGTGAGACTTTGAGTGTGTTGAGCTTACCAAGTGATTTAGACTTCAGATCTGGACCTGGTGATGTCCCTAGAGTCCAAAATGTCCTAGCTTTATCCAGCTAATAGAAGAGCTTTTATGATTAAGACCCTAAATGGAACTTGTTTTGGCATTTCAAGCCCTAAGTGCCTTGCATGGACGTAAATCTTGTAGCTTTACATGGTATCTCAGCCTTGGGAGGCTAGATCTAGAGTTTAGGATTGTAAATCTTCCTTAAAACCTCTGAATGAGAAAAGAGTCTGAAAGGACTCGATGATTCGGTTAGGGTTTTCTCCGATGAGTTTGGACATGATTAACTCGGCAAGTTAGTGAGAAAACTCGATGAATTAAGTTGGATTTTCGCGACATTTATGAAGAAATGAGGGGACTCGGCGAGTCACATGGATGCACTTGGCGATTTGGGTTAACATGGACTATTGACTCGAGTGTTGACTTCTATTGACCTTAGGGTTTGGTCAAGACATGGATTGTGGGGACCATAGAGGGGTAAAATGGTCTTTTACCCATCCCAAGAGTTAGAGAGAGAAAATATCGTTTGGTTTATTTAGATTTGTGATTGGAATGTTAATTAGAGATAATTATCAAATGTGTTAGCCGGAGGCTAGATCGGTGATTCGTATAGGAGGTTTATTTGCTTGATTGCTTACGAGGTGAGTCTTCTCACAATACTTACCTATAGTGGTAATCTTTGTGTGACCGGAGTGTCTTATGTGCTTATATTGAGTATTGTGATATTATGCATTTTTGTCTTTGTGATATATGCTATATTATTCTGTGCATTTTGAGATCGAACAGGAGGGTCCAACCCGAGCTGTGAGACCGGAGGGTCCTCACTGAGATACAGGATTGGAGGGTCCAACCTGAGCTGTGAGACTGGAGGGTCCTCACTGAGATACATGACCGGAGGGTCCACACCGAGCCGTGAGACTGGAGGTTGCTAACCGAGATGCATGACTGGAGGGTCCAAGTCGAGTTATAGCCATGAGAGGCTTATTATTTGAGTATGTGGTATTTTGGGGAACTCACTAAGCTTCGTGCTTACCATGTTATGTGATATGTGTTGCAGGTACTTTTTAGGATCGTGGGATGGCGTCGGCTTGATTGTACACACGAGACGAAGATATGTTTTGAGGATCCTGGATTGTGTTTTAAACAATTTATGAACATGTGTTTTTGATAAATTGTCATTTTGGACAATTGTGAATTGTGTTTATGAGAATTATGTGATTTTTAAAATGAAAATTTTGTTTGAAAATTTACGGTGTTACAAGTTGGTATCAGAGCCTAGATTTAAGGGATTCAGATATACCTTCGAGTGTATCAGGACTCAAACTGAGGATTTGAGAAAGGTTTTCAAAAGAAATGGTTTTTCTAAAATGAGAAAGAGTTTAAAGAGAAACACAAGTTAAAGCGGTGTGTACAATCAGCCAGAGCCTGAACGGTGATTTCCTAAAAACACCCTTACTTAATTGTGTTATGAGATATTTATGCGACGTTAGGGATGCATGCTAGAGGATATGCTAGGTATTTCATATTTAGGGCTAGAGTTTCCTGAATTGCGATGCCTTAGCCTAGGAATTACTGCTATCTATTATTTTCCTTGAGTATATGTTGAGTAAGAGTATCTAGCAGGAATCACTTAGAAAGAGTTATGAGTCGAGGGATAATCTAGGAGAGATGCCTTGATGAGCATCTGAGAGGTCTACTGAGGGAGTAGTATGTTATTCATGAGAGATAGAGTATGTGTGAATTGGGATCCTAGGAGGATGACATGGGGTGACTACAAGTTGGCGTGGAAGGTAGTATTGGGCCCGTACTACTAAAAGCATTGGATCTGTAAGCAACCCATGTAAGAATGCTTAGGATGCTATGGAGCATGTAGGGTCGAGTAATCGAGTGTGATTATACTCGAGCTAGTGTCTGATGATTTTTGTGTCGTGTTTCAGAGACATCATGGCGGGTACACATCACAACCCCGGGAGCAGTGGGACCAGTGACGAGGAGATCCGCAGGATCATTCATAAGGGGGTGGCCACAGCCATCTGAGAGGTGATACCGGAGATGTTTAGGTCTATTAAGAGCTCACTAATTGAGACGTTCGATGAGTGATATGTTGTTGTTACTGAGGCTAATGTAGCTGCAACCACCGTAGTTGTTGCCACTGCTAGGCCACTGGGAGGTGACTTGTTGTTGTTCCGGGAGTTCAGAAACACAAAGCCACCAGAGTTTGATGGGACACAAGATCATATTGCTACCATGAGATGGATCTATGACATTAAGGGATTCTTTTACACACGTTCATGCCCAGAGCATCTGAATGTCTGGTTTGCACTGAACCAGCTTCGCTTGGGAGTGAAGGACTGGTGAAAGTTTGTGACGACTGATTTTACCCCTGCAGTTCATGTTGTAGTGACTTAGGAGAGGTTCACCAAGTTGTTTTGAGATGAGTATGTTCCCTAGGTGGAGAGGGAACGTTTGGCATAAGAGTTTCTATCTCTCAAGCAGAAGATAGAGTTAGTGATTGAGATTATAAGGATGTTCCATGAGAGGGTGTTGTTCTGCCCCGAGCACGTGTCCACTAAGCAGGCATGTGTGAGTCGGTATTTGAGCATCTTAAGGAGAGACATTCAGGATTTCTTGGCGAACTCATCTTATCGAACATTGGTTGAGTTGCAGACCAATACCAGTGGGAGAGAGATTGAGCTAGAGATTCAGACCAAGGAGGAGGGAGAGCAGCATGGGAGATATAGGAGATCGATATAGTTGCAGCCGGCGGCTAAGTGGGTTAAGCCCGCTGATTTAAGAGCTAGAGGCCAGAAGAGCCGCACTTGTAGCAAGTGTGGAAAGACCCACAAGGGATCTTGTCGGGCAGGGATTTGCTACAAATGCTGCAAGGAGGGGCATATGGCGAGGGACTGCCCTAAGGGATTTTCTGTTTGCTTTCATTGCAACCATACGGGACATCGGAAGACCAGGTGTCCCCAGCTTACCCAGGGATCATCCCAGACTGCTACTCCTACTACTTTACATGTTACTGATGGCCGTCCGGGAAAGGCCGAGCCTCCGAAGGCTCGTGGGAGAGCATTTTAGTTGACAGCGGGGGTGGTCCGTGCCACGCCTGATGTTGTTGCTGGTATGTATTTCCTTATTTAAATTATTTTGAGATTTTTTGTGCTTATATTGTGCTATATATAGGTATTTTTCTTGTGAGTTATGTACCTGATTTGGTGTTATTTGACTTAGGTGCGAGTCAATCCTTCGTGTCTTTAGATTTTAGTCATCACATCAGTATCTGACATGAGGCGTTGAGTCGACCTCTGAGGGTTTCTAGAGCCGACAAGCATGTGGTTTTTGCTACTGATGTATTCTGGGGGTGTGTGCTAGAGATTTTTGGTATTGAGTTCCTGATAGACCTGGTACCGATCACGATGGGCGATGTCTGTGTCATAGTAGGCATGGATTGGTTGAGTCAATTTGGAGCTATGATTGACTATGAGCATCATATGGTGACCATACGAGATCCTAGTGGGGGAGTGCTTTTGGTGTATGGCGAGAGTACCAGACCTGGATCAGCTTTCTACTCTGTTGCTAGAGCGAGACAGAGTTTACAGTAGAGTTGTATGTGCTTTTTGGCGTACGTGATGGATACACTGGTTGCTACAGAGAAGTCGAGTTCTATCTCCGAGGTTCCAATAGTGTGCGAGTTTTTGGATGTTTTTCCTGAGGAGTTGTCAGGTGTGCCTCCCAAGAGGCAGGTGGAGTTCCGGATTCATTTGGTTCAGGGTGCAACACCTATTCTCAAGGCACCTTATCGTCTTGTGCCGCCAAAGATGCAGGAGTTATCCTCACAACTCTAGGAGCTGTTGGGGAAGGGTTTTTTTCAGACTGAGTAGCTCGACGTGGGGAGCACCGATCCTTTTTGTCAAGAAAAAGGATGGTTCACACCGGATGTGTATTGTTTACCAGGGGTTGAACAAGCTAACAGTCAAGAACCGTTATCCACTGTCGATTTGAGATCAGGATATCATCATATGAGAGTTTTCGAGGAGGATATCTAGAAGACAGCCTTTAGAACTCTTTATAGGCATTACGAGTTCGTGGTGATGCCTTTCGGTCTCACTAACTCACTGGCATCGTTCATGGATCTCATGAACCGGGTGTGTAGGCCCATGTTGGATTGATCGGTGATCGTGTTCAACAACGATATTTTGGTGTACTCGAGGTCTAGAGAGCGGCACGAGGATCATATTCAAGAGATTCCTGGAGTTTTGAGGACGGAGAGGCTTTATGCCGAATTCTCTAAGTGTGATTTCTGGTTATGAGAGTTCCAGTTCTTGGGACACCTCATTAATTAGAATGGGATATTGGTTTACCCAGCCAAGATTTTGGCAATTATGAGATGGGAGGTGCCGAGATCCCCGTCTGAGATCAGGAGTTTTCTGGGTTTGGCCAGCTACTATCGGAGGTTTATCAGAGATTTCTCCAAGATTCATGTTCCTCTCACCGGATTGACCCAGAAGGGTGTTACTTTTGCATGGGAGCCTGAGCAGCATGCCTCATTTGAGACTCTTAGTCAGAGATTGTGCGAAGCTCCAGTATTACCCTTTCTCGAGGGAGTGGAGGACTTTGTGGTTTACTGTGATGCATCTATTTTAGGGATGGATGAGGTGTTGATGTAAAGGGGGAACGTGATAGCATACACATTGAGTCAGTAAAATCCTCATGAGACGAGGTATCCCACCCATGATTTGGAGTTGGGGGCGGTGGGGTTCGCCCTCATGATCTGGTGCCACTACCTATATGGAGTCCAGTGTACCATATACACGGACCATAAGAGCCTGAAGTACCTCATGGATCAGCCCAACCTGAATATGAGACAGAGGAGGTGGTTGGATGTAGTGAAAGACTACGACTGCGAGATCTTGTATCATACGGACAAGCCTAATGTGGTAGCCGATGCCTTGAGCCGTAGAGCAGCGAGTGCTTTGATACGAGATGTGTACCTTGAGAGGCCCATGTGGAGGCCGTGAGACCATAGAACCGTAAGAGGGAACGGATAATCGGGGGCTTATGACTTTCTGTGGCTGGATTTGGGTGCCTTATATGGGTGGAGCTCGGCGCATACTGATAGAGGAGGCACATAGATCAAGATTCTCAATCCACCCCGGGGCCACTAAGATGTATTTGGATCTGAAGAGAGATTACTGGTGGCCCTGTATGAAGAGGGATGTGGCATGGGTAGTTGAGAGGTGCTTGACCTGTCATTAGGCGGACCACCCGCGTCCACATGGCCCGTTACAGCCTCTAGATATTCCCAATGGAAGTAGGAACAATTTTCCATGGATTCTATCACCAAATTACCGAGAACTGCATGAGGTGTCGATGCGATATGGGTGATTGTGGACCAGTTGATGAAGAGTGCTCACTTCCTTGCTATCAGTGAGAGCTCTTCTGTAACGAAATTGGCCGAGATTTATGTGAGATAGGTGGTGACACAACAAGGAGATTCGACATCGATAGTGTCAGATTGGGATGCGCGTTTTACTTCGGAAGAAGTTTCATGAGGAGTTAGGTACCTGATTGCACTTCAGTATCGCATACCACCCACAGACAGACAGGCAGAGTGAGAGGACAATACAAACGCTTGAGGACATGTTGCATGTATGCGTCCATTAGATAAGTGATCATATATTCCTCCATTCTAGATATCATATGGACTGAGAAATGGATTACAATCATTATCTTTGTCCATTTGTTGTTTCCTGGTTTTCGATTTATGACAACTGACTAATCGAACAAATCAAATCAGTCCAGGATTGGCCAAACACTTAGGGGTGTCATTACTAAATCATCGAGGGGCCCACAGATATCGCTTTTATCCTTATGAGGTAAAAGGAATGGATAAACTTCGACTCATATGCTTGTACTAAATACTTGTTGAATCATAAACAAAGGCACGTTTTATAACATCAAGTTACTAATGCGTTTTCATACAATCAATGTACAACCAACTTATAGTCAACAACTCATATCTCTAGGTTTGAAGAATATAAGAATTAGCGTCTCATGATTTACTCGTGATAAAATCCATGAAGTGATTCAAATAAGCATGGGTTTAATCCAATACTCAGACCTTATGAGCACTCATGAATGTTGCAGCAACCATTGTTATGTCTAATTCACCTTAAACAAATCTTACAAGCCAAATTCATGACAGTCTTAATTCAATACCTACTTCCAATGTATGACCGACTGTGGATGGTTTGAATAACCTAGTTATTTGGAATTCAAAACATGCAAAGTGAAACACAAGAATAATACTAATCCTATACGGCCCCAACACTTTGAGTGTAAATAAAAAAACCTTTTATCTAAGCACCATATTGATTACTCATTATTCATTGTATAATGTTTCGATTTATCAACTTAATTCTTGAATTAAAACAATAGTCATGCCATGCTCCAAACATGCACACTATGTTTACCTATGGTCATTTCTTTTTTGAAATAGATCAATAGAACATGACTCCAATGATGCTCATTTCACAATCCCAATCCCTTTTGTAAATGTAAGAATACCAAACTCTTGCCATTTACTGTAATTTGTTAGATTCTAAACTTATATGTAATGATTCTCTTGTAATGAATATGCACAAAAAGTCACAAAGACTTGGAAACATACATTACAAAGTATTCCAATGGAGATCAATTCAATGGAAACGAAGTCTCATATTCAAAGTACATTCCTTTAAACATCCTTCTTAGCATTAAGTTTTTTAATCCTACACAGATTCATAGCATAACTTCCACATATGAAAACAATTCCATATTACCACATATTCATAGAATACCTTCCACCTATGAAAACAATTCCATATTACCATTTTGACTATCACTTCTGAACAAGAGTTGCATTTTTTTAGAATATGTCAATATGGTCCAAAGTTTACATTATACTTCTAATTGTCCACGATCAACCAATCTTTGGTAAACCTCAGGTTATCCTCGACAACTGTTTAATCATTTTAGTCATATCTGGTTCTATTCCTTTTTATTTGCCATGTTGTCACAATTCGAACTATGAAGAGAGATACTGTAATCATAATCGAATTTTGAGAATGCAACATATATAGAATTTCCTTATGTTGAACCATTCTAACATAAAATTCATATATATCTTTGACTAAGGTTGATTAAAATCTCAATCTAAGCTTGTAGAATATGAATGAAGTATAAAATCCTCTCCCTTAATTATAGCAAAATAACTTTTCAAAGCGAATTGAAAATTTTGCTTTCTATAATTAACATTGCTAACCTGCAACACGTAACATAATAATCATGCTCCCACTAACATGATAATTATACTTTAACTAACATAACACTTTATGCTCCCCCTAGCTTTGATATGTACCCAGAAATCAGCTGGACTTCTAGAAATCAATACTTTATTGACTTTCTTACCAAAGTTCAGTTTTGTGATATGAGATGCTTTGATAAGATTTTATCAAAATCATACACCTTTCCTTAGATAGCTTACATGTGTGTCTAAACAATTTTAGAACTATGAAAAGGGATGTCGTAATCATAGTCTCAATTGTTTAGAACTTTTCCGTTTCTCACAAGTCTATGTTAGTGTGCCGATTACCCACACATGCTCCACTAATGACTTTGAGAATGCAAATATCACATTTGCTATCTACTTAAAACCGACTTAGTGAAAGCGTTTCCTCACCATCATTTTCATGAATCGGAGAGAAACCTTATGACATTTAGATTTTCTGGTGTATGTGTTCCTATCCATGTGAATTTGTCATAACCATAATCTCAAGACAAGGGTAGTAACAAATCCAAACTCATATGGACTGAACTTGCCCAATCTCATTTTCTTGCCACCCGGCAGCACAAGGGCCTACCATTGCTTCCAGGTTGTTATGAAAACAATTGAGAACTTATAGAACTCACAAGCATAGTCAACTTAAACTGGAATGAGTACATAAACAGAAATATGTTAACACAATGGGTTACAAACCTCAAGTTATGCGCTAGCGATTAAACAATAGGTTTTATTCTTGATTAGTTCTTGAAACTTTTCCAGCATCTTTAAGAATCCCATTGTCCTCTTTACATATGAGATTCTCTTGTCAAGAACCATTCCTTGACAAAAAAATATATTCAGGAGTTAGTGTGGATGTTTATCATGATAAACACTTCTCACAATTTGGTCTTAGTTGGTCTCTGTTTTATCTAAAACGTCACAACTTCCCAATTTCAAATGTACAAGAGTAAGAAACATGTTACTCTACATTTTATAAGTGTTATAAACTTTTCTTAAATTTATGTCACCCAAGTTACAATCTTAGACTATGACTCTAAGACTTGTTTAGGAATGAAGTATGGTTTATCTTTTGATTTAACCATTTCAACAATTCATGATTCCTCTCCTTAGCTAAAAAAATGCACCAAGGTGTCTTTAGAGGATTAATTGTGATATGGTTCCATAATCACTAAGATAATCATAAAACAAGATACTCAAGTACTCTCCCATCTCTTCAGATTGAAGAAACCTTTATCTCTCTACCTTATTTGATTCTTCTTATCCGTCGTGCCATAAATCGAAATTTTTCCAATGCCTCAGAATTATACCTAAACTTGTAAGTATAACCATATTTACTAAACTTTAGAAAATCATGACGAATAGTCTTATAGATCTTTTGTGGTGGACTTGACCAGTGCACAAGAATGTGTACTCGATCTCTTAGTCCTTCACTTGACTCACATAGACATGTGAACAAGGAATTAGTCTTAATTTACAAAAGATGAAAATTCTCATTCATCCTACAATACAAGTTGCATGATTCCAAGTTTGGCAATGAGAATCTTTCCTTATTTGGTAAATTATTACACTACCACAAATGAAGAATCAAATCCATTTTCCAATATTGCAATCAAATGGAAACATATAAACGACGATTTTTCACAAATGTCACTTTAAGGATACTGAAAATAAATAAAATCAAAACCTTTTTCTTTTATTTTAAAAGCGGAAAATTTATCCTTACAATGCAAATGCATATCAAAAACATGTTATTATCTATTCCTAAGCAATCTCTCATAACTCTTAAGTAGCAGCTCAAAAATTCTGATCATCGAACCATGCAATCGAAATCCATCTATTCGCGATCAGAATCAACTTACTCTTTCTTTAAGCTTCGTTACTCTTATTAGATTCTACAAAACATCAAAATGTAATTACGTTACATCATGTATCGAGAATCTCCAAATAAGAAGTTAATAGAGTTAGATAGTGGATTTTATCTGAAGTAATGTCAAACCTTTTTGACTTTACCATCCTTATGATCTTTCAGGTATATTTGGCAGCTTCACAACCAATGCCCCTTCTTTTGGCTAAAGAAACATGTGGAATCTTTTGAAATGGTACACTTGATTGTCCAGACTTAGCCTTTATCTTTACCATTGAGTAAAACGACTAGACCATGGCTGATCCCTTTCCATTAGGAATAGAAAGGTTTTCTTGACTTCTAATGTCACCATTATCAATGTGCAAATAGGTTTGGGAAGTTGATCTTCTAATCAAATTTGCTTTACTGGTCCTCCAAATCATTGTTGATTCAACAACACCCAACAAATAGATAAGATCATTAAGAGTCATGTTATAGTCTGTTTAGTCCCAAAGGAAACTCACTATGTGACTTAGAAAGTGATTGAACAGCCAACTATCTTAAGACTTTGACACCCAACTCTCCCGGCTTGTCAATATGTGACTTCATCTCCAAGATGTGAGCACACATAGACCCTGCTTGCCAATAGGGCTTGAGTGACTTTGAACTATTCAAGAACTTGTGGGTTATGGAAAATAATTAGAGGATGTGGAGGAAGTGAAGTATGATTTCCATGAGCCAACCACGGGACATCGTCATCATTAGGAAAGCTTGTTCCAAAAGGACGAGGAAGACCATAGTTATCTGAACTTAGACATCTATGAGGGGGAAATTCAAGTTTCAGTTGATTTAAGTCATTAACATAACACCCAATATGAAATATTAAGGCTAGGACCCAAAAAACTATTTTATAACTTGGAAGAGGGATGTCGTAATCCAAGCTACAAAATATTTGAAGGTAGGTAAATGACGATTTACCAATTTCCACCATGAAAAACAAAATAAATTATTAAGTTTTAATTGGATTTGAAACTCCTAGATCTTTTGAGATTCATTGAACTTTCAATGGCATGTTTAAATCTCGATTGTGCCCTCTCAAGTTTGTGACTGGGATGCCGAGGATCACAATAAAGGTGTGAATAACCATGCAAATTGACTTGGTACCCTTAATTTTATCACCCAATCGATGTGCTGGTTAACCACACGCGCTCCACCGATCTATGATAAAACTTACATCACCCTTTGCCACACATTTTCAGTCCCATGTTAGTACGCCAATTAACCACACACGCTCCACTAACGACTTAATAAGGTGCAAAGTGTAATTTCATGGGTTAGCACAAAATTCACATTTTCCTAAGTAACTAAGATTGAGAATTTATAAGTGTTTTGTTACTTAGTATTTATCATTATACTTTTAATGAAGGGAGAATTATAGCCCTTTCCTACCCGTTTAGCTAACGACCCTCCACCAGTCAAGGAAGCGATGGGTGAGAGTGGACACCCATTAAACTGCCATTTTATAGGTAGTAACCTTATACCGCCTTATATACTGGCTTCGTGAATGAGGCCTACTAACAGTAAGACTGAATTCATTCTTACACACACACACACACACACACACATATATATATATATATAGGACAAATTGCACGAATGGTCCCTATGGTTTGGTGTTTGTTACGCGCCTAGTCCCTAACTCCATTTTTAATCCTGTCAATCCTTAATAGTTTGGTTTAGTGCATGCCTGGTCCCTAATCCAACCTTCGTTTGATTTTGGAGTTAAAACCCCCACGTGCCTTGCACGTTGAGGGTTATTTCCGTCATTTTACTTATTCATCCTTTAAAAACCCTAGATCGGTGCATCCCCTTTTTCTTCCTCTACGTTTGTTCTCTCATTTCATCTCTCGTTTCTTTAATGGATAAAAAATCAACAATGATGAAATGTAATTGCGGGCAACCAAGTGTTACACTGACATCATGGACCAACAACAACCGAGGAAGAAAGTTTTATGGCTACACAAAAAAGGTAAGGTCGTTTTGATTCTAACTCAAGCTTTTGTGTGATAATGACCGTAAATTTGTTGGATTTGAACTTGACAGGGACCTAAATGTAAGTTTATTGGATGGGTTGATGAGGAAGGATGTGGACGATGTACTAGGATAATTCCAGGGCTATTGAAGGCTAAGAAAAAAGTTGAAGCTGAGAATCAGCTACTGAAGATAATCATTATTTTAAGTTGGGTGTTCATAGGAATCATTATTTACAAGTTGTAGTGCTTAAGAAGATCCAACTAGTATGCTATGTAGGATGTTTTTCTTTTTTGAACTTATTTTGACTTCTATGATCCATGTAATTGGTTGTTGTATGTGAATTTGAAGTGTTTTGAAGTGTTTCTGGAATGTATTTTGATTAAGTGTATGTGAATTTGATAATATTTTGGTTAAGTGTTTGATTAAGTGTTTTTGGAGCTTATTTTGATTTCTATGATCCATGTATTTTGATTAAGTGTTTCTGGAAATTATATGGAAAAGTAAACACTAACAATTGACAAAAATAACCAATAACATATGCTAACAATCGACATAAACAACCAATAGCACAAGTGGGATTTAATAAAGGGTAATTTAGTTTCCATATTTTCCATAACATAGTTTCATACATCAACAAAATGGTTAACCAAAAGAAACATAATTTACCCAAAAGTATTAACCATAAGGACACATTTTTACCAAAAAGACACAGTTTAACCAAAAGAACTGATTAACCAACAAAAAAAACTTTCACTAATGGATCAAGTCCCTTTCCCTCAACCAGCTTTTCCTTTTCCCTTACCAGAACCACCAGGACCACCAGAACCACTAGGAACACTAGGAGCACTAGCTTTTTGTCCCTTACAACTCCTTGCATTATGACCAATGTTGTTGCACTTTGAACAAGTAACCGACTGAAGGACTTTTGATGCACTATTACCCTTCACCATGTCATCAATTTCATAAGCTGATTTTATGCGTTTTCTTCTTTGGTCTACCTATTGTGACACGATGCTTAGGAGGAACCAAAGTTGTTGGACATACAGACTTTCCCACATGCTTCTCCCATTAATGGGTTCAATTTTGAATGAGTACATCTGTTTCCAAGTTTTTAGCCAATATACCTCATGCACCAAAGTTTCTGGTATTCCAACACTACTAGAAAACAGCCCTTTAATGACGCGCAAACAATGACACGCGGTGATTTACGATACCCAAAAGCGTGTACCCTAAATGTAATGTCATCTCTTCTAAAATTTGAAGGATAAAAGACAAGCTTTTCTGCGCGCCCTAAAATTAATGTCAAACAAAAAAAAATTAAAAACACAGAGGGCACTTACTTAAAAATGGGCATCGTCTAAAAATGTTGCTTTATATCTTTTTAATGAAAGGCGCTTTCTCTTCTTTTTCAGCCGGGGGGAAACGAAAATCCCAAAAGTTTGAAAGGTCGCCATTGTTATCCTCTCCCTTATTTCCATCATTTCTCTCTCTCTCTCTCTCTCTCTCTCTCTCTCTAATACCCAAAAAAACCTAATATCACCATCAATCCTCTTTTCTCCTACAACAAAATCGCAATATCACCAAATCTCTGATCCCGTCTTTTGAATAGATCAAACCGCAGGGGTTCTCGATTTCTCTATGTTGATGTGTGGTGACACGAACAAAAAAAAGAGTGTAGCGCCTCTATCTTTCAATCTCATTTGTCGGTTGCTTCAAATCGACTCTTGCTTTCTCTCTCACAGGGGTTTCTTCCATCTACAATATTTCTTTCCGGCGATGAAGTTTTCTCATGATTTTTTGTTGTACTTACAAGCCCTAGGTCCTGATGTGTGTTGCGTGCGTATCTTGCACCTGATGCATCTCCTATCCTAGTACTGATCAAGCTTCGGAATGATTTTTATCCCTCCACCTTCCCCTGCGAATACGCTCCCACCTCCCATATTGTCAAACTCCTAAAACTGCCTCCACGATTGATTGGAGTTTTTGTTTGTTAGTCTTGAACCGAAATCAGTTCCATGATTGATTGAAGTTTTTGGAGAAATCTCACCAATAAACTCTCACAAGGACCACAGTTTCGTGTCTCTAGTATGTAAAGATTGGTACAACACTGAGTGGTGGAGCAAGCGTCATGTGTTTATCGGAAATTACTACTCGGCACCGCCAAAGATTGTAGCTAGGAGGATTCCTCAGATTTGGAGCGTAACCTTAAAGGGGAAACCGAGGTTTTCAGATTTCAATTTAGTACCGGAGGATTGGGGAGCTGATGTTCATCCATGGTTGAGTGTTCTCGCCGAAGCGTATCCATTCCTGGAGGAGCTGAGACTGAAGAGAATGGCAGTTTGCTATTCATTGCAGGTAAAATTTCTACTTTTATTCTCTTAAATGTTAAAATTTATATTATAATCATTTCAAGATTGATGTGAATTTAGGGGTTTTGGATTGTGATACATCGTTTTTTACTTCTGTTAACAAAAAGATGATGTTGACTTTTCATGGTCAAACATATCAATTTTTTAAGTCTCGAGATTTATGTATATTTCAAGTTCTTGTACATACAAGTTGTTACCCTTTACCCTATTTTAAATGTTTTATGTTCTACCTTTTGTTTTCATGGTCAAACAAGAAGGATAATTGGTCTCTTGAAAAAGTGTAAGTGCTTTCTCTGCAGTCCTAAAAGGGAATGCTTCAGGGATCTTGGGTCTAATAATTGTTGATGAAATGTCTGTTTTAGTTGAGGTGATTTCCTTCTTCTTCTTCTTCTTCTTCATTGATACCTTAATTTTTCCTGTAACACCTACAGTTCCTTCATTTTTAAGATTGCTAGATTGCATACTTTACCCTATTCCCTACGTAAACTATGTTTGCTTTTAACAACTTTGATTATTTTATCTGAATTGAATAGAAATTTTTGTTCTGTGATGAATTATGATGACTCACTTCATGTTTTTTGTGTGACAGGTGGTTAATAGTTTGATCTTTGCTCTATCAAACACATTGATCACAAGCAACACATCTACTTCTAGAAATTCTAATTATTTTGATACTCAAGAGATGTTGCATGTTAGTTTTGGAAATGAGATGCTGATGAGTTCAATTACTGGAATGCCCTTGGTCATTCTGACCACTCTCTATATTTGTGATGTTAATAGGTATGTTATGATTTGTGATATGATTCACATGTGACCCCTCACATGTCTTTAGGTGGGGAAGTGTTATGATTGAATCTATTGATGTGGTAAACTTGCCTCCTTCCTAGTATATGTCTATGCTCCCCAAAACTACCCCATTGTTAGTTCTAGTTTGGTTCTAGCTAAGATTAAGGTATAAACTTGCAAAGAAAAAGCTTCCAATTCTTAAGCTTGCCAATTCTATCATCAGTTTATGAACCCCATTATAATCTTGATTTTGTGTTTTTTTCTAGATCGATAGCAAACATGAAGCTGCTAGTGCTTATGCTGATGCAACTCACTCATACAAGAAAATAAGCACCAAGGGTATAAACTAAAAAGATAATGATTTTTAATCCATTTTTTTTCCTAGATATCTAAAAAAATGTTTTCGTTTTCTTGTTATCTTAAATGTCTGCAGTGTGCATAGCTAACCTAGAGCAAGCATTAAACATTTTCATGGAA
Source organism: Lactuca saligna (assembly GCF_052625555.1). Lineage (NCBI taxonomy): Eukaryota > Viridiplantae > Streptophyta > Magnoliopsida > Asterales > Asteraceae > Lactuca > Lactuca saligna. The sequence continues at coordinate 159,767,405 of NC_136422.1, read as the reverse complement.
ATTGGAAGACTCAGCATGGCTGCCAGATATTGCAAGGTACATATATCATAGGATTATCATTTATTTTAGTTTTTTATTTATTAATTTTAATTTAGTTTTTATATAATTTGGTTTCACTATGTAGGAAATTGTTGAGTTATATGAACAGGAGCAAAATTTGGAGCAAGCTATTGCTTACTATAATAAAGCATCTGATCTTTTTCAGGGTGAAGAAGTAACAACTTCTGGAAACCAATGCAAGCAGAAAATCGCACAATTTTCAGCTCAATTGGAATAGTAAGTTTCATATATATTAATACGGGATTAAAATCATGAGTAATAATACCCTGAAAATGTGTTATTACAGATATCAGAAAGCTATTTTTCTAGTAGTGTCTTTCAGTATCCTTCAAACCAATTGCAACAATTTGAAAATGGTGAGTTTCCATGATTCTAAGATTAATGAATCACTCTTTACCCTGTGTTATCTGATGTTTGATTTTACATATGGCAGTTCCAACCATATATCATGTTGATCCAGTAAATTATCCTGGTAGAGAGCAAAATAGCCTTGCCTTTCGGTCCAATAAACGATCAAGGGAAGTTGAGACTAATTTAATGTAGAAAAAGCTTCCGATATCATTGAACCAAAAATTTTATAATGAAGAATCTGATCACCCTTCAAGCATTCCAAACCCACATATTGTATCCACTGGTTTGAAATTATTATCTGATGATGAGGAAAGAAACTCCTTAATCACTTCAGCAAGTGGAAGCATGATTAGAGCAGCACCACTTATGTCTTCTTTTGGTGATAGTTTCACAATTGAACTTGATCGACAGAATGAAGAACTTGAAAGATACATTATGCTTCAGGTACTAATTTGATTCTCTATTTATCACTTTGAAGATGTTGAGATCGAAGCCATAAACCGTATCCGAGGTTTGTGTTCCATACTCTTTTGTGTTATTGCTTGCATTTAATCAGGTTTTACTTATATATCTTTTTTCATTAACACCTTCATCCCTTAACCAAATTCTATATTTCTTTTTTGTACTTTGAAAAAAATCTACCCAGTGTGTGTGTATATATATATGTGTGTGTGTGTATATGTATGTATGTATATATATATATATATATATATATATATGTTATGGTGTTGGTTGTAATTGAAGATTTTGTGGTTGTTAGAAAGAAGTATCTCAGTTGCAAAGCGTGATTAATGGGGGAACTGGAATTGGAAATCATGAAAATGATGCTTGGGCGGTGGGATCTCTGGGAGGCTTCAGATGGGAATGGTTTCATGGATCATTTAGTCCAGTTACTGCTGTTAAACGGATGTCTCAAGTACTTGTTATTGTCACTGATAAAATAAAGTCATAAACTTTTTAATTTTCTGTTTTAGTTGAAAATCACTTTCTTCTATTTGCTTATTACAGTTTCCAACATTCATTTATTGTTTATTCTTAAAAAAATTTCCCAAGTTATTATAATTGAGTAGATTTTTCACAAGTACACTAAGAAATATATTGAAAATACAATGTTTGTGATTAAGTGTTATTTCTTATATAGTAGTTGCTTTTTTGGCATTTGGAATGAAAGATGTTTAGAAGATGTAATTCTAAAAATGTTGAGGTTGTGTGTAATTTATTTGCAGAAGAAAGAATATGAAGTAGCCCTTGTTGGTGCTTTTAATTAGGAGGGAAAAAGATAAAGACCTTACATTACAGGCAGTAACCGTTGAAATCCAGGCTGCCATGAAATTGGTATGTAACTTAACATAGTTGGTTCTAATCCTTTTATTACAAGAAAATGTATATTTTTATGATTTAGTTAGAAGGTTTGTTACTTTATTTTGGGGTATTTGTAGGCAAAACAAAGGGAAGATGAGATCCAGGGATTGAAATTGAGATTAAGGTTTTGTGAGGCTGCAGTAAAGAGGCTTGAGGGTGTGGACAAAGTGAGAGAAGTTGAAGGAAACCCTAATTTTTCCAACAAGGATGTCGGGTGAACTCAACAACCACCAATGGTTGCAGAAGTGAGTTGAAGAGCTGACATGGAGATTAGACTTTGAAAAGCATTTGAGGGTATATTTTTTTATATTTCTTGTATCTAATTAGTTTGTAAATTTTTATTACAACTTTTATTGATTTGTTTTATCTTTCCACGGAATGATTATTTGTATGACATTAAATTTATGCAATGGATTATATTTTTTGTATATGATATTTTATTTTCTATTATGAAACATTAAATACAAATTTAATTTGAAAATAAGTAAATCTATAAATAATATTTTTTTTAAACATTTACAATTATGATACGCAAAAATGTGAGTCATCTTCATTTATGACATGACATTTCTTGACAGCGGCTTTCTTGATACACATTGCATGTCATTTACACGCGCGTCGTAAGGCTATGACGCGCGAATGCATTTCGTCTTCATTTATGACAGAGCCTTCCTTGATACACATTGCGCGTTGTAAACGAGCGTCGTAAATGCGCGTCGTCTCTCTTTATGACAAGGCCTTCCTTGATGCGCATTTGCACGTCGTCTAAGCCTTTTACGACGCACAATGAGCATCGTAAAAGGTTGTTTTTCTAGTAGTGCAACATCGTTACTATTCTTCCTCATCTCCCATATAGTAGCAACATCATGTTCGCATGGCATCCCAGTGAGTTCCCATTTCCTGCAGGAGCATGTTTGTTGAACCACATCCACCGTGCATTGGTCCATCTAAGGGCCACTTACTTGATACTTACCATTTCCACAAAAAAACAGATCTATAATCTTCTTCCTTTTTTTTCATATTTTCCAAAGTATGCATAGCTGTAGGTGTCAAAGGACCAATACATTTCCCAATGGCCTTTTCTACATTCACAATCTTCTTCATTATATATTCCCTAATGAACTCTAGGCAAGTAATAATTGGTTTATCACGACCCTCATTTAGTTTTCCATTGAATGTTTCACACAAGTTATTAAGAATCACATCAGAATGTGCTCTCCCTGTCCAATCACATCACTTAAAGTCAATACTAAAAAACTACGCAAACCAGGATAACATAAAGAATGTTACTAGAATTATACCAGTGAATTGGGACCTAGACCAGTGCTGAGGTGGTATCTTCGTAAGCCACTCATAATAATCCTTGTTTAATTTATTTAGCTCTTCCATGCCTTTGTTAAACTGTTGTACATGTGTTGCAGTTGCACATGTCCATAAGAGGTCTTCGAAAGGTTTACCCCTCCATTGCTTCCTAATGTTATCCCGAATGTGACGAACACAGTAACGATTTCCAGCACAAGGAAACAAGGTTGAAATTGCATCTAGAATACCCTAACAATCATACATAGATTTTGTTAGTAAACAATTTAGAAATAAAGTAAAAAATCTATGATTTTAGTACCTTTTGTCTGTCTGTTATAAAAGTGAAATTAGAATTAGTATTCAAGCCAAGATCCTCCCCAAGATAACTCAAAAACCAAGTCCATGAACTGATGTTCTCTGTTTCAATCACCTCATATGCCAATGGATATATGCCATTATTACCATCTAGTCCCTGCATTTTATGATAAATAATAATCATGAAGAGATTTTTACTTATTTTTATGTATAACAATAAGAAAAAGAACAATAACTAAAACTTACCACGGATGAAAGAATTTGTCCTGGAAATGGACCCTTCATGAAAGCACCATCAAAGCCAAGAAAATCCCTCTTTCCAGCTGCGAAGCCTTTCTTTAAAGCTCCTAAGCATATGTAAATGCGTCTGAATGTCCTCGTTTCAGTGTGTGGATTTCCTTCGCTTTCAACATCAACCCTAATAATCGTATCTGGGTTACGAGTTTGCAACTCAACAATGTAATCTCTGAGTAAACTATATTGAGTAACGAAATCTCCTTGCACAAGGTTTAGAGCCTCAGATTCTGCCCTAAATGTTTGCATCCTAGAAAGATCTACCTTAAACCTCCGTTGTAGCTGTTCTTGCAAAGCCCTAATTGGAATAGTAGGGTCACTTTCAACCTGTTCAACAATGTTAGAAGAGAGGAATTTATACATACATGCTTTTACTGTTCTAGTTTGAAGACATTTATGAACTTTGTTGTGCGTTTTAACTGTCCAGTTGACATCTTTTTTCCATTTACTAGCTAATAAGACCCAAGGACATATTTCTTCTTCATCGTTGACTTCTACATTAGGCCCAAGATTTGGTATTGTTCCCTTAAAAACCCATCTCACTCTATTCTTGTCATTTTTTTCAAGGGCCAACTCCCTTCGAGTCTCTATGGCATGGAGTTTTACCTTATCCTTAAACTCCTTTGTTGAACCATATTTTTGAAAATTATAAAAGGGTTCACTAATAAGTGCTTCATCATTCTCATGTGCCCTTTGAATTGCTCTTATTAACTTCTTTCTTTGACCATTAATCCCCTCATCTGATGATGAATCAGATGCTAAAAAGTCAGTGTTAATCACTTCTAAAGCTTCATCATGTGTGCCTTCATCAACCACAGTGTTAGACGACCCTCCAAACCATTCCACATCTTTATCGATATTCATTTCAAAGTCTTGCATATCCACATTAATATCATCCAATATATTGTCAATGTCCACAAAAAAATCACTATCATCACTTTCATCATTGTCACTCTCTAACTCACCAAACTTACCAAAGTCATTAGCATCATTAACCAAGTCATTCTCCATATGATCAGTGAGAGTAGCATCATTACCCAAATCATTCTCCATATGACCAGTGAGAGTAGCATCATTACCAAGTGAGAGTAGCATCATTACCCAAATCATTCTCCATATGACCAGTGAGAGTAGCATCATTACCCAAATCCTTCTCCATATGATCAGTGAAAGTAGCATCATTACCAAAATCCTTCTCCATATGACCAGTGGGTGTAGGATCATTACCCGATTCTTTCTCCGTGTGATCCATGCCATCCTCCAAGTCAACAACAAGTATGTTATGCCACTCCAGGAACAGTCTCTTTGAAAAAAGTGGAGGTTCAGTAATCTCCATTATACGAACTTTACTGTGGATTGGGGACATTAAATAGGTGTGCAAAGTAGTTTTTTCACGCTCTATATATACCTCAATTAACTTATGCTTAGCCACAAAACTCTCCAAATAACGAACATCTTCATCACTAGCTAAAGCGAATAACCCAAAATCTAAATCGCCTAAAGGCCTTTGAAAGTGATAGTAAAGTGGTTTACCTACTGAAGCATACCCTAGGTCTTCCATCATCTCATCAATGTCATGAACGGAAAAGGTATCAATGTCCAGTAAATCAACAAATGTTTGCTTCCCACGAATATACTTCCTTCCAAGAAAGCTTGTAAACTCACCTCCATGGTGCATTCTTATTGAAAACACTGTCGGATGTCCAACTGTAGAGGAGAGAATCATTTTAGCTAACAAAATTAAACCTTTAACAGTCAATATCATTCAAACAAAAGTCAATAAAACATACCATAACTTTTATCAACGTCGATTTCAGCCATTTCACCATGAATGCGCCAAGAAACCATTGTAATTCTTCGTTCTTGCAGTCGTCGCTCCTAGGGTTTTCACGTAAGGATTTTGCACGTAGTTGTCTGTTTTTTGGGTATACGATTGTGTTGTACAATGTAGAGTATGATCGTTTAATTGAACGCATTGATTTCTTAAACTAGCGGTAGGATGAATAAGTAAAATGACGGAAATAACCCTCAACATGCAAGGCACGTGGGGGTTTTAACTCCAAAATCAAACGGAAGGTTAGATGAGGGACCAGACGTGCACTAAACCAAACTATTAAGGAGTGTTAGGGTTAAAAAATGGAGTTAGGGACTAGGCGCGTAACAAACACCAAACCATAGGGATCATTCGTGTAATTTGTCCATATATATATATATATATATAAGTATTAACTTTTAATATTATAATAATATAAGGGTGTATTTTACACATTTAAAATACTTGGTGGTTTAATCTTATTAATTAAACTATACTCTTAATTTAATTAAATTTAAACTATGCTTTTATGGAATTATTAACTCCTTTAATTAAACACTTTAATTAATTTAATGAAGTCCATAAAGTTTGAATTTTAACTTTTAAAATTCTAGGGTTTGGAATTAAAGTGTACATGGGGGGTGACTTTACAAATTCTAAAACTTGAGGGCAAGTTTTGAAACTTTTCAAAACTCTTGGATTTTCATAACTTATGAGTTTAATTATGGTTTAATGAAAAACTTTTCAAGTTACATAACTTGAGGATAAGTTAAGGAAGACATAAAATCATTTTATGATGACATTAAAATAGAGACTCTTCCATTTTCATAACTTGTGAGACTTAATGTGCTTTTAAATGAGAAACTCTTCATTTTACATAACTTGAGGAAAAGTTATGGAGTTCATAAAAACATTGAGATAAAATTACCAATTAACACATTAATCAAGTAAGTTTTCTATGAACAAGATCAAACTCATAAATAAAGACAATTCATATCAACATTTTTCAAGAACTTAGCTAACCACAAAAATTAACATAAGTCTTGAAACTTTGACAATTATCCTTTATTTGGATGAGAATAAACATTACCATAGTACCAAAAACAAATTTTATGAACAAAAACACTTTGTGGTAATGATTATAATCCAAAACATGCCAAAAAAAATACGAATATATGTTGTCTTGGGGTCCAACTCGTAGAGTGCATGAACAAACTCGACAAGTTGGATGCATTTGTACATGGAATCGTCGAGTCACACACTGGACTCGTCGAGTATGCTGTCCAGACAGCAAAAATTAATTTTTTTTCAACTAGTTGCATCAAGTATAATTTAAAACAACCCATGGCTCTAATACCACTGTTGGGTTTTAGTATACTACAACATCCTATGGTGCACATACAACCCTAAATACCTTGGATCTATGTTTTCACTAATTATACATGCAAATGGTTTCCAAGGTAGTAAACCTACAACTAGCATGCATTTGATATAAACCATATAAAATACTAGTTAGGATAACATAACTTTTGATGGAGCTTGAATTCTTGGTGTATTTGGCCTTAAAGAGCTTAGCTCCAATAGTGTGGAAGCCTCAATTTGAATCACAACACATCATGGACAAAGTACAAACTTGAGAGAGAATTCTCATGCACACAAAACACCACCAACTACAACAATACACTTGTCGCAATTTAAGGCAATGGAGCATGTATTTATATGTGGGATTTCAAAGGTCATGGATATAACCCAAATCCATACCCATGGGTTTTATGATCCATGGTTCATGTGGCCTAACTCTTTATTTATCCATATATAAACTTGGTCTAACATGGATCATAATCCCAACACATATAAATATAACTAATTAACATAATTAGTCCCCATACATTTAATTAGTCTCTTTTGATCACTAAATTAATTCTTGATCAATACTAATTAACACACATGATTTCATATTAATATATTAGTACTTATAATATATTAATAAATCATATATAACCTTATCTCAAGAGTCTATCCAAACAAATTGTCCTGATGATATGCAACCCAAATGGACCATGCTACTCTCGGGTCAAGTACATACCAATAATAGTTAAGGGCTTAGACATCTAATCCAAAAGTCTCTCACTTGGATAAGTCTAAAACTATTATTTCAAGTATGACTTCATAACCCGACTAGCAATCATAGATCTTAAAGTCATTGTCGAACTCTGAACAAATTAAATGACGCGTTTATTAGATAAGTGATCATATATTCCTCCATTCTAGATATCATATGGACTGAGAAATGGATTATAATCATTCTCTCTATCCATTTGTTGTTTCCCACTTTTCGATTTATGACAACTGACTAATCGAACAAATCAAATCAGTCCAGGCTTGGCCAAGCACTTAGGGGTGTCATCACTAAATCATCAAGGGGCCCACATATATCGCTTTTCTCCTTATGAGGTAAAAGGAATGGATAAACTTCGACTCATATGCTTGTACTAACTACTTGTTGAATGATACACAAAGGCACGTTTTATAACATCAAGTTACTGATGCGTTTTCATACAATCAATGTACAACCAACTCATAGTCAACAACTCATATCTCTAGGTTTGAAGAATATAGGATATTATCGTCTCATGATTTACTCGTGATAAAATTCATGAAGTGATTCAAATGAGCGTGGGTTTAATCCAATACTCACACCTTATGAGCACTCATGAATGTTGCAACAACCGTTGCTATGTCTAATGCACCTTAGACAAATCTTACAAGCCAAATTCATGACAGTCTTAATTCAATACCTACTTCCAACGTATGACCGAATATGGATGGTTTGAATAACCTAGTTATTCAGGAAGTCGAAACATGCAAAGTGAAACACAAGAATAATATTAATCATATACGGCCCCAACACTTTTAGTGTAAATAAAAAACCCTTTTATCTAAGCACCATATTGATTAATAATTATTCATTGTATAATGTTTCGATTTATCAACGTAATACTTGAATTAAAACAATAGTCATGCCATGCTCCAAGCATGCACACTATGTTTACCTATGGTCCTTTCTTTTGTGAAATAGATCACTTGAACACGACTCCAATGATGCTCATTTCACAATCCCAATCCCTTTTGTAAATGTAAGAATACCAAACTCTTGCCATTTATTATAATCTGCTAGATTCTAAACCTATATGTAATGATTCTCTTGTAATAACTATGCACTTCTGAACAAGAGTTGCCTCTTTTCAGAATATGTTAATATGGTCCAAAGTTTACATTATACTTCCAATTTTCCACGATAAACCAATCTTTGGTAAACCTCAGGTTATCCTTGATAATTGTTTAATCATTTTAGACATATCCGATTCTATTCCTTTTTATTATCCATGTTCTCACAATTTGAACTATGAAGAGGGATGTCGTAATCATAATCGAATTTTGAGAATGCAACATATATAGAATTTCCTTATGTTGAACCATTCCAACATAACATTCATATATATCTTTGACTAAGGTTGATTAAAATCTCAATCTAAGCTTGTAGAATTGGAATGAAGTATAAAATCATCTCCCTTAATGATTGCAAAACAACTTTTCAAAGCGAATTGAAAATTTTGTTTTCTATAATTAACATTGCTAACCTGCAACACGTAACATAATAATCATGCTCCCACTAACATGATAATTATGATTTAACAAGCATAACACTTTATGCTCCCACTAGCTAAGAGAGAAAGAGAGCTAATATTTGGGCATTTTAGTGCATTATTTGAAGAAAAGAGAAGAGTATCAATGAAAAGAACAAGAAGGGATTGTTGGATCTGGTGTTATTTCATCCATAGCTTCTGTTGAAGGTAAAAAGTCTCCACCTTTCTCATTAGGTTGAGTACATCTCATGTTTATGGAGTTTTAGGGCTTTTTCCATCTTTCCTTGAGACTTTGAGTGTGTTGAGCTTACCAAGTGATCGAGACTTCAGATCTGGACCTTGTAAGGTCCCTAGAATCCAGAAAGTCCCAGCTTTATCCAGCTAATAGAATAACTTTTATGATTAATACCCTAAATGGAACTTGTTTTGGCATTTTAAGACCTAAGTGCCATGCATGGACTTAAAGTTTGTAGCTTTATGTGGTATCTCAGCCTTGGGAGGCTAGATCTACAGTTTGGGGTTGTAACTCTACCTTAAAACGTCTGAATGAGAAAAGAGCCTGAAATGACTCAAGGAGTCGATGAGCTGACTCGACGATTCGGTTAGGGTTTTACTCGATGATTCTGGACATGATTAACTTGGCGAGTTGGTGAGACAACTCGACAAGTTAAGTTAGATTTCTGCAACATTTCTGAAGAAATGAGGGGACTCGGCGAGTCACATAGATGCACTCGATGAGTCGGGTCAACATGGACTGTTGACTCGAGTATTAACTTTTGTTGACTTTAGGGTTTGATCAAGAAAGATATTGTGGGGAACATGGAGGGGTAAAATGGTCTTTTACCCATCCTAAGAGTTAGCGAGAGAAAATAGCATTTGGTTTATTTAGAGTTGTGATTGGTGTGTTAATTAGAGATAATTATCATATGTGTTAGGCGGAGGCTAGATCGGTGATTCATGTACGAGGCTTATTTGCTTGCTTGCTTATGAGGTGAATCTTCTCACTATACTTACCAAGAGTGGTAATCTGTGTGTGATCGGAGGGTCTTGTGTGCTTATGTTGAGTATTATGGTATTATGCTATAACGACCCGATTATTCAAAGGAAAATTTTCATTTTTGATTAACCAAACACATTTCCATAAATTACAAAATCCCATATATAATTGTTTTCAAACTCATATCAATTACAACTTTTATTTAAAATATCAGAGTCTCCATAAACGCCTGTGTGAGAGTGTATGTCGTGCCATCACGCCTTGCCCTTGCCCTTGGGATCTGATGTACCTGAAACAAATCCACAACCTTTAAGCTAATGCTTAGTGAGTTCCCCAGAGGATACCCCATACATAATCCACGTAACTCGTATCATATTAGCTATAAAAGCTTCATATACCACATAAGCCATGCATACAAAAACCTGCAAGGATGACATGGGCTCCCCCAGGGTCTTACACCTTCGTGTCATGGGCTATCCCACATGGTCTTTACCTGGGAATGCCATGGGCTACCCCACATGGTCTTATATCCAACTGCCATGGGCCCCTCCTGGGTCTTTCATATAATAACATACATAATCAACCTAGCATATCATACCACATAAGTTTCCAACATACTACATACACATACATAAACCTGTAAGGATGTTGTGGGCTCCCTCAGGGTCTTATACCATCATGCCATGGGCTACCCCACATGGTCTTTACCTGGGAATGCCATGGTCTACCCCACATGGTCTTATATCCAATTGTCATGGGCTAACCCTGGGGTCTTCCATGCAATAACAAACAATCACTAGCATGCTATTACTTAGCACAAAGCTAACTATCATACCACATATTTTTGCAAATGCTATTGTACCACATAACATAAAATGGGTCGGCCTTGGTGCCTTAGACCCATTGGTATGGTGAGAAGACTCACCTCTCTCGAATGCTGAAACTGATAATGCTAGAACCAGATATGTCCCACGTGATGCTCCGACTCAACTACATATAAGCATAATAAGATAGACTTGTCAAAATCCCAAAATTACCATCAAGATCAACCCTGGTCAACCTTGGTCAAAGTCAAAGTCGACAGTCCATGTTGACCTCAACTCGTTGAGTGCAACTAGCGACTCGTCGAGTTCCTACCGAGTCCAAACAACCTGATCAACCCTAGCCAACTCGTCGAGTTGTTTCATCAACTCGATGAGTTCACTTGATATTCAGAAGGCGGGGAAACCTGATTGGACTTGTCAAGTTCCTAGAACAAGTCGTCGAGCCCCCCCCCCCCCTCCTATTTGCTTGTTGTAATGATCCACTGAATCTAGGGACTCCAAGGCTTAGATCTAAAGCCCTAAGGTTTCTAGAAGGATAAACTTTTCAACTTTACCTTTTAGAACCGTTCCAAATGATCTAAGGCCCTTAACAAAGGTTGGAAAGCTCCAAAGCTTTGTCATATGGTCGAACACTCTAGGGATCTGAAATCCCTACTTTCCAGAAAGGATTCTAGTCCTTAAAACATTCCAAATATGGATGCTTTATGGACATGCATGTCCAATGCATGTACCTAGGTCAAAATGGCCAAAAAGAGGGAAATATGCCCTAAGACCCTTGCATGGTGTCCTTGCTCAACCAAAGGCCTGATCTAGTCCACCTTGGGACCATTTTGCTCTGGAGATTCATAAAGTTGCAAACTTTATGAATCCCATGCATGTATTCAACAAGAAGAGTAGGAAATCGAGAGTAAACTCAAGATCTAGCCATATTCTATGATAAAAATCGAGTCTTGAAGACTTACAGCAGTCCACAAGATGATTAAGCACTAGGATAGGTGCTTGATTTGCTGGATCTCCTCATTATCTCCTTCTTCTTAAGCTTCAAAGGTCACTCTAGATCACAAAATAAAAGAGAATGTGGATTAGGATTAGCACAAACGTTCTTAGGGTTTGGAGGCTAATGGGAGGTTAGCCTCAAGGCTCTTAACGAGATTATATAGGGTGCAAACCCTAAAATTAGGGTTTATCATTACAACGCCTACTCATCGAGTCGGCGTTCCAACTCATCGAGTAGGGTGTAGATTCTGCGTCCTTGAAATGCCGTCTAATCGACGAGTTGGACTCCCAACTCGCCGAGTCCACACACCAAAACCCTAAATCATAAATATATTAAATAATACCTGGAATATGTGTTACAAGTCTCCCCCATTTGAACTAGAGTTCGTCCTCGGAGTTTGCTGATCCAAACAATTCCGGGTAGTGATCCTGCATCTCGTCCTCCAGCTCCCAGGTCCACTTGGAGCCCCAGGGTGTTGCCATTACACCTTTACCAACTTCACTTCCTTGTTCTAGAGAACCTTAGTCTTCCTATCTAAGATGAAAATAAGCCTCTCAATGTAGTTCAGGCTCTCATCCACCTGGATGTCATCCAACAAAACGACTGCGGAGTCATCAGTGACACGCATGCTCTAAGGTATGTGTCCTAACTCCCTCCAAAATCCAACACACATGCTCTAAGCATGTCCTCCAGTGTCTGGATCCTCATCTTGCTCTGACCATCGATCTGGGGTGGTACGCGGTGCGAAAATGTAGTTGAGTGCCCAGTTCCTCGTGGAACTTCTTCCAGAACCTAGATGTAAGCCGAACATCCATGCCAGAGACTACTGACACTGGCACCCTGTGTCTAGCCACTACCTCTCGCACATAAATATCTGCCAACTTTTCCGTGGATATACTCTCAGAAATCGGAATGAAGTGAGCACTCTTCGTCAGTCTTTCCACGATCACCCATATGGCGTCCACGCCCCTCGCCGTCCTTGGTAACTTCGTGATTAAGTCCATAGTGATCTCTTCCCATTTCCACATAGGAATGGGTAGCGGTTGTACCTTATCATGAGTCCCCTGATGCTCGGCCTTGACCTTCCTGCAGGTCGAGCACCATTCCACAAACCAGGCAATCTCCTACTTCATGCAGGGACACCAATAACTCAGTCTCAAGTCTCTATAGATTTTTTAGCCCTGGATGTATAGAGAACTTGGACTTGTGTTCCTCCTCTAATATCCTATATTTCATCCCTCCAGTTGTCGTTACCCACACTTGGACACACTGTGTCAAAAGACCACGACTATCCTTAACAAAAAAAGGATAATGTCCCTGAATCCACTCTATCTTCCAATTCTCTCTCTCTTCACTCCCTCGACCCGGGCCTCCTTGATCATGTCTAACAACGGAGAGATCACCTTCATCCTCATACAAATGTTCCCTATCGAGGACCCCTCCGTCTTGAGGCTCAAAGCATCGGCCACTACGTTGGCCTTCTCTGGATGGTATAGGATCTCATAATCATAATCCTTCAACACATCCAACCACCTTCTATGTCGCATGTTGAGGTTCTACTGATCCATCAAATACTTCACACTCTTGTTATCAGTATAGATGGTGCACTGCACTCCATCGAAGTAGTGCCTCCAAATCTTGAGGTAAAACACCACTACCCCCAGTTCCAGGTGGTGAGTGGGGTAATTTGCCTCTTGAGGCTTCAGCTGCCTCGAGGCGTAAGCTATCATGTGCCTCCTTTGCATCAGCACCACACCTAACCCTGAAATCGATGCGTCACTGTATACCACCGAATCATCCAACCCCTCGAGTAGTACTAAAATCGGAGCCTCGCATAAGCTCCGTCTCAGGGTCTCAAAAGCCAACTGTTGATCCATGCCCTACCAAAATGTCACATTCTTCTTGGTTAAGTGGGTGAATGGCATAGCAATCTTGGAGAAATCTTGAATAAATCTACGATAATAGCTCGCTAAACCCAAGAAGCTATAAATCTCAGATGCGTTCTTCGGTACTTCCCACTGCATCACATCCTCAGCCTTGGCTGGATCAACCGAAATGCCTTCATGATTGATGATGTGCCCCAAAAATTTTACCTCTCGCAGCCAGAAATCACACTTGGAGAACTTGCATAAAGCTTCTCCGCCCTCAGGGTCTCAAGTACTTCCCTCAAATGCTGCTCATGTTGCTCCTTGGTCTTAGAATAGACCAGGATATCATCAATAAAAACGATCACCGACCGATCCAACATCGGTCTACACACCCTGTTCATGAGATCCATGAACGCTGTTGGGGCATTGGTGAGCCCAAACGAAATTACCACAAATACCCATACCAAATCTTGAAAGTTTTCTTCGGTATATCCTCATCCCAAATCCTCATCTGATGATACCCCGATAAAAGATCAATCTTGGAAAACCAAGACGCACCTTGCAGCTAATCAAACAAATCATCGATCCTTGGCAACAGATAACGGGTCTTCACCGTTAGTTTGCTCAGCTCTCGGTAATCGATGCACATATTGTATGATCCATCCTTCTTTTTCACAAACAGGATCGGTGCTCCCTACGGGGAACTGCTCGGACGTATGAACCCTTGGTCTACCAGCACCTGAAGCTACGTCGATAACCCCTGCATCTCGGGTGGTGCCAACAAGTATGGTGCCTTTTCTATCAGAGCGGCACCTGACACCAAATCAATTCGGAACTCCGCCTGCCTCTCTGGAGGCACTCCCGGTAACTCTTCAGGAAAGACATCCCAAAATTCCTATACAACCGGCACACTACCTACATCCGCCGTGGTCTCAATCCTCGTATCTGAGATCTAAGCCAAAAATATCGTACATCCCTGTTGTAGAAATCTCCTAGCCCTCAAAGTCGAACAGAGAGTTGGCCCCTGTGAGGCTCTCTTACCATGTATAACCAGTTCTCCCCCATTTGGGGTTCGAACCCAAACCAACTGGCACTCACAATCAATCATGGCCCCATTGGCCCCCAACCAGTCCATCCCGACAATCACTTTCAACCCTCGCAATGGTATCGGGACTAGATCCACATGAAACCTTTCGCCCAACACATTCAGGATGCAATCATGATACACCCTCGCAGCACTCACGGTGCAGTCACCTACAATCTTTACCTCGAGTGGGGAATCCAAAGTTCTTGGTGTGTCCCAGTTCTTCTTGCTAAGCGCAAGGGACATGAACGATCTGGTAGCACCTGAATCAAACAAGACGTGAGCAGACATACCATTAATAAAAAAAGGTCCCTATACAAGCATAGAGTACACATAAGTCATAAAAATAATAAGAACAGAGAATAATAGACATGTACCAGCCACAACGTCTGGCGTTGCCCGAGCCTCCTCGCTAGTCAGCTAAGATGCACAACTCTTCACCGTCGGGGCATCCGCCTTAGTAGGGCGGCCATCGGTGATCCTCAGTGTGGCAAGTGCAAGTACCACCATTGCTCCTCCCCCTCTCTGCAACCTCAGATAATCGGCCTTTTTATTGCCTGTCCGGTTGCTGTGGAAGCAAATCAAGCCCTTCTTGGGGAAATCACTTCTCAAATGGCTCTACTGACCACAAGAGTAACATCCCGGTATCCATGTTGTACGACATGCCCCACTGTGTAATTTACTACACATGGTACACCAGCCCCGACCTTGCTGGCCCCTTCTGGAAGTGTCTGGGGTCTTAGGCTTCTTAGCCTGAACTGCTACTACCTATTCCTGCTCCGACTTCCTCTTGGAGTGGAAGTCTAACTCCATCTCCCGTTCCCGGGCCTACTCCACCATCTCGTTCAGGGATTTGTACCATGTAAAGGTCACATACTGTGGAATTAACAATGCTCGCTCACAAAATCTGGCAGTGATCTCTACCACAGTATCAGTGGTCTGCTGGAGTTCCTAGAACTCCCTAACGATCCTCTACACCTCAATGACAGGTGCAAACTCCAAATCAAATTGCCTGAGAAACTCAACCCATGTCATCTCAGCCACACCGGCTGCTCCACCTGGCTAATAACCTCGTCCCATCAATCTCAGGCCTGTCTCTCAGCATACAAGAAGAAAATCCCACCTTTTCTACATCCGGGCAAGAACTCGTGCGTTGGTCATTCTCGATATCCGCCACCCATCATTGGCTAACAATGGGGTCCCTGACCCTGAAAAACTCTGGCGCCCTGCATGCCTTGAACTCCTAGAATGAGGAAGTTCGGGCCCCAACCTGGCCTGCAGCAATCTCGACTCTGAATGCCCTGAGCCTTTCCTCCAGAATCTCCATCATACCTTCCTTGACCATCCCAAAGATTACTGGGGTAGCATCAAGGATGCCCCTCGTAACCTCGGCTGCAATAAGCTCGCGCAACCTCTCATCGATGACATCGGTAGTGTCGCCTGATCCAGCCCCGAATCTAGATCCCGATCCTGATCCCCCTGCTCCAAATTGTGTCACCACCATGCTGAACTGAAATGTGATAAATCATAATGATCAGGATACTTATAAAAGGGATCTTCCCACACTGGTACTCCTTGGAGTCGTCAAATCTAACATTGGTTCGGGTACAGGTCCTATGTTTTCAGTAGTATGGGCCCACTACTACCTTCCACACCTATATGTACCTTTCCCAATACTCTACCTAACAACTTTAATTCATCCCAAAATAAATCACATTCCACAGACTACTACACCTCTCAAATCCTAGGTTGTCCTAAGATTTGCTCTACCCATACCAATCATAGTCGGTTGCCTTTATGCATGCAAATTATACACAGAAAAGGATCAAATAGACTTTCGAATAAAAGATTCTACCATAGGGCCATAACCAGACAAGGAACAACAAATAAGGCTAAATCAATCATTTTGATGCTATATGCTCCTAACCGTATACAATTTTACAAGCATACACATAGCAAGTTTCATATGATTATCAAAGCTCAAACATCAGTATAACATGGCTAACACATTGGGGAACTACTTACTTGGCTCGACTGATCACGTGCGTCGCACTCTCATCTTTTCCTTTCTGTAAAAGCATTTTCGTTTTATTTTGAAAAGAATTTTACCATTTCTTTAGTTTGAGTCCTGATACACCCAAGAGTGTGTCCGAATCCCTCAAACCAAGACTCTGATACCAACTTGTAACGACCCGATTTTTAAAAGAAAAATTTTCATTTTTTATAAATTTTGTAGCATTTTTTTGTTTTTTATATTTTATTTTGTATCGAATAAAATAGTTATTATATTATGTTTATAGATTAGTAAATAACATGAGTTTTCTTATGATTTCCTTATAACTATTATAGTATATGAAATATGTATATGTTTATTTGTAAAAATATGCATAAATGCATCTAAAATGTTGATTTTTTTTTTTTGGTTAAAAAACTATAGTATTTTTAAATATTGCAATTTTTTTAATAGTTTTATTGATTTTTAAATGCTTTTAAAAAAATTATAGTTTTTTAAAAATATATATTTTTTTCTCAAAAAATCATGTGATCTATAAAAAATTAAAAAATCTACAATTTTTTTTTTAAATTGAAAAATACTATTTTTTTAAAAATCCAAGATTTTGATTTATTATGTAATTTTTAGACATTTCTATTAATATTTACAACACAAAAAATTAAACATTAAATGAGGTTGATAAGATTACGATCATGCCCTTAATGAATTACTTTTGATCTAACGCTCCATTTTTAGTTATCGGGTTCTCGGAAAACTTTGAGTTCTTTACCGATCTCGTATATATATATATATATATATATATATATATATATATATATATATATATATATATATATATATATATATATATATATATATATATATATATATATATATATATATTCAAGTTAATTTGAGACCATGCTAATTTTATGAGACCGTGAAACCAAATCTAAAAATAATTTTAAAATGCAAAATTAAAGGAAAAATCCAAAAATTCTTTTTTTAATCATTATTTTCGGAACTTTAATTAACTAAAAAAATAAAATAAAATAAATTAATGTTTTTTTTTAAATACGTGAAATATTCTAATAGAATATTATACTGTAATTATTCTAATGCGATTTTTAGAATGTTAGAATATTATACTGGATTTCTCATATATGTAGAATATTTTATTTATTCTATTAGAATATGTAAAATAATGTTTTTTTTTTTTTGGTATTTTCTTTTGGAAAATATAAAATCCGAAAATAATTTTTGAAAAAAATTTGAAAACTTTTTAATTATTTTGCATTTTAAAAATGTTTTTGGTTCTATCTACTAAATGAATTATTAGGATTACGTTTCACAGTTCCATAAAATTAGACCGTCTCAAATGAATATATATATATATATATATATATATATATATATATATATATATATATATATATATATATATATATATATATATATATATATATAGGGTAAAGTAAATATACCTAACAACCTTATATAAGCTTAGGTACCTAACCTCATCAAACTAGGTCATTTTGCATTAAATTTTCATTGCAATCATGCAAGGTTCTTAAACTTTATCCATAAACTTGATTTACTTCAGAAATTTTTTTGGAAATTCATCATTATATTTTTCCTACATCATTTCATTTGTAGCGGTAGGATATGAAACCTATCAGGCGGTATTCAATACAAATACGTGATGTGAAAGAAAGATATTGGTGAAAATCCAAAGATTTTGGATGTAATAAAGTTATGGGGTTGAAGTTTAAGAACCTTAGGCAATTACAATGTAAATATGATACAAACTGATGTTGTTTTATGGAGTTAGGTACCTAAGCTTATATAAGGTTGTTAGGTATATTCACTTTTCCTATATATATATATATATATATATATATATATATATATATATATATATATATATATATATATATATATATATATATATATATATATATATATATATATATATATATATATATATATATATATAGCTTGGATTTTACTCTAGAAAAGAAATCATGAATTGCGAGATTTATGGGCAAAATCAAGTATATAGTGCGTGGCCATGTACAGCAAAATGGCAGGTGAAGCCAAAGACGCATGGAGTTCAGATGAGGGACATGGTGTGGTGTTCAATAAAAATGAATCATTAAACCTTAAAAGATATATTTTGGTTCATCGTTTTCTTTTTTATAACAACTTTTTATAAACTTGTATATGTCAAATGACACCTCAGTTTCACTACATAATCTTATTTTCATAGTGTTTTGTTTTTTTCTAGAAAGGTTTACAGATATTTTAATTTGTTTTTTTAATTATTATTTGTTCTCCCACTTCTTTTTATGTGACACATAAATGACACCTCAGTTTCACTACAAGGAATGCTTTGTCTAATTGTTTTAAATTATTATTTATTCTCCGACTTCTTTTTAAATTATTATTTGTCTAATTTTTTGCCACACAAGGAATGCTTTGTCATATAGTACCATATTCAATTGAAATTAAAAATACATAACAAGAACTTAAAAATACATCAATCTTAAAAATATGAAAAATAAGAAATAAAACATGTTAAATTTGTTTATTTGTTTCATTGTACTTTGATCCAAACATCTATTTACATTACATTAAGCTACCTGTAAAATGTATACAAATACATATATAACTGAAACATGTTTCAAAAATGTTGAAAAAAACATATGTTATCAATTTATAAAAATAAAGTAAATCGGTTCCATAATAATAATATATCTATAAGAAACAACTTTTAATTCTAAATAAGTAAGATCTTATTTAATTATAACATGAATTTAAAGCCTAAAACGTTTTAAAAAAAATACATAACATAACATGAAAGTTAAAACAAAAAACTTTAAAAGAATCATTAAGTGAATAATTTTTTTGTTTCACCACATTCATTTAAAACTTTCATTTATCTTTCCTTACACCACATTCATTTGAAACTCCTACGACTTTTCAGTTTCTTTCTAATTATGATTATAAGTTGGTTAATAAGATTAAATAAATATTAAAGCTAAAGTGTAAATGTGTGATCATATATAAATTAAATTTTAATATTAAAAGAATATATTTACTTATCCTTATAAAGTTATATTTTTTAACCTTTTACATATTATACTTAATGTATTAATTTTAATATATTATTGGATGTAAACTATTATCATTTTAAAACTACAACTTTTGAACAATTTGTATAATAATTTTAAATTATAAACTTAAATATAACATTACAGTGCCAATTTAAATATAAATATTAGTTTAACTTAAACAACCTAAATAATATTTTGTAAATAGTTAAATATGATAAATTGTAGTGTCTTTCTAATAATGATAATAATTTTGTTAATAAGGTTAAATAAATATCAAATCTAAAGTGTAATCTTAAATAATCTAAACTTCAAGATTAAAACAATATTTTTACTTCTATTTATAAAGTTATGTCTTTAACTTTTAACATATTATACTTAATTTATTAGATTTAGTATGTTGTTGTATGTAAACAATTATCAATTTAAAGCTACAACTTTGGAACAGTTTAGACAAAATACTTAAATTTAAATATAACATTATAGTATCAACTTTAATATAAATTTCAGTTCCACTTAAAAAACCCAATAAATATTCTATGAATAGTTAAAAATGATGAATTATAGTGCTAAATGCAACAACTAAATTATAATATCGATTTAACTAAAATATTTCCTAAAGATATTTATATAATCGTTAAAAGTTTTTTAAATAAGTAGCTTAAAATAACTAACAATGACGATAGTTAAAAATAACTCAATATAAATGATTATATTGTTATCTTTAAAATAAAAAAATAATGTATGATATTTTAAATAATTATAATGATATAAATTAAAACGTTAAGAAAATAAACTCTAAGAAATTAATTAACATAACAAAAACTATAAATAACATTAAGTCATATGTTATATTTAATTTTATAATAAGTAACTCGTGGGTAGAACTCATTCAAACAGTTGAGATTATACAGTTATAATAGATGTATATATGTTATCATATAATTCAAAATAATCAATATATTATATCAATTTAATATACAAATTATTATATCAAATTTAACAACAAAGTTATTTTTATATTTAAAAAAAGATATATCTGTAAAGATTTCAACTATATAGGTGTTTCTTTACAACGCGGGCATTCACCTAGTACTATATTATAAACGAAACATTTTTCCTTTTAACACATCAATTTGAAACTCCCAACTCTTTATATTTCCACATAATATACTTAATATATTAACTTAAATATGTTGTTAATTATAAATATTGTCATAAATGAAAGTCTTCCTAAATTATTAATATGATATACTTAATTTGTTAACTTCTATATAATGTTATATAATATATATATATATATATATATATATATATATATATATATATATATATATATATATATATAATGTTTTAAAAAATCAATGTATATTTTGTAAAATAGTTAAAAGAAAAATATTAAATATGATAAATGTAAAAGAAGCTAAATCTAAAAGTCGAATTAAGTAAACACGTCCAAAAACTATTTTTATAATAAATAAAATTCAATTTAAGTTGTTTTCAATATAATTAATTATTTAATAAATAATAATAATAATAGTTAAAAATAACGTAAAATTATAAATTAAATTACATTATATTACAAATAGTGGTTGATAATTTAAATAATCATCATGAAAAAATTAAAACATTGTCAAAAAAAATGAATTTGATAAATTTTAACAATAGTTAATTAAAATAGTTGAGAAATAATTAACTTTATACACACATAAAGATTTAATAGAGACCGTTAAATGATTTGATTTTAATAAATGTTATTTTATCTATTATTCAAATTAGTTATAACATCACATAAATTAAATGTAACAATTTTTATCTTATAACAAATTATCATTATTATATACTTAATTTGTTAACTTTAATATAGTAAAGAAACTTAAAATATAATGTAAAATCTAAAACATAAAGTAAAATATCAAATAAAGTTTTAAAAATATTCAGTATATATTTTAAAAAATAGTTAAAAGAAAATACTAGATACGATAAATTCAAAAAAAAAAAAGAAAAGAAAAGAAAAAAAAGAAAAACCAAAATCTAAAAGTTTTAAGTAAAAGATGTCCAAAAACTACTTTTTCTAATAACTAAAATTCAATTAAGTTGTTTTCAATTTAACTTATAATAATAATAATAATAATAATAATAATAATAATAGATAGGTAGATAGATAGATAGATAGAATAACATAAAGTTATAAATTAAATTATGTTATATTACAAACAATGATTGATAGTTTAAATAATCATCATGATAAAATTAAAACATCATTAAAAAAATTTGAAATTTGATAAATGATAACATTAGTTAATTAAAATAGTTGAGAAATAATTAATATTATACACGCATAAAGTTTCAATAAAGACCATTAAATGATTATCTATTGTTGAAATTAATTATAATATTACATCGGTTAAATGTAATAATTGTTATCTTATAACTAATATAAATAACATAAATATGTTCAATATCATATAATTACCAAAAGTTTAACTTCATAATTTTATTTCGCGGAAGGTGTGGATATTCGCCTAGTATGAAATATAAA
This sequence comes from Lactuca saligna, assembly GCF_052625555.1. Classification (NCBI taxonomy): domain Eukaryota; kingdom Viridiplantae; phylum Streptophyta; class Magnoliopsida; order Asterales; family Asteraceae; genus Lactuca; species Lactuca saligna. Next base: position 159,744,843 of record NC_136422.1, on the reverse strand, counting down.
ATAGGTACTTTTGTTGTGGTAACATTTGATGATGAAGGGTATAATTTATAATATCTAAAAATAAACTGAAAAAAAAAACTAGAAAAATTATTCATGAAGAATAAGAAAATTAAAATAAATAACAGAGAGTTGAAGAAAATACATTTCATTCATACCACGAACGGTGTGCGCGATAATTTAGCTGGAAAATAATGGCCTAAGCCACAATCAACCCATCAAGTTTCGAGAATTAAATAAAATACATTTTATTATACCGATATATAAAGATGTTGATTTATATAGTTTTTTTTTTCTTTTTTTATTGACTCATTAAAAGTAATAGTTACTTGGATAACTATAATAATGTTTTTTTTAACTGCAAATGATATCAATAAAAAGAAAACTCAGTCTAACAAGATACTAGGCGGAACATAAAATAGAGCATACAATAGAGTTTAAGTAGTTACAAACATAAAAAAGAACAAGCTACCCAATCAACCCATTTAATATATTTCTTTGCCCCCCTGTATTTCCACCAAGAAAATAGTATCGATATTACATTATCAACAACTATAGTAGGGAAAATCTTGGCATTTAGGAATATCCTATCATTACGATTCCTCCATATCCACCATAGTATGCCATAATAGATAGTTAAGAAAAGTTTCCTCTTTTTAGGACAATATCCCCAAGATGCACCAAAGTCTAGAAAATCACTTGTTAAAGTAAAATGTCGATCATTAATTCCACAACATTATAAAATTCATTTACGAGTGATGTGAGCAGCTTGACACCCAACTAAAATGTGATCTGAATCCTCCACAATTTCATTGCAATATATATATATATATATATATATATATATATATATATATATATATATATATATATATATATATATATATATATATATATATATATATATATATATATATATATATATATATATATATATCAATTGAGACTACCCTCGATTTCAATGCCATCATCGAGGGAATGCGACCCACACTATAACAATGTAATGTCCAGTTTTTTGTTTTAATATTTTTAAAAATAGGTATATAATTACAAAGATGAGTAAAATAAACAAATAATTAAAGGAGTAATTAAATGTTAAAATTATTAGATTATGTGAAGTAATAATTTGATAGGAGTACAATAGAAGGTAAATGATATAAAAGAAGAAATAAGATCGATTGGCATATTTATAAAAAGAAATAATAATAATAATAATAATAATAATAATAATAATAATAATAATAATGAAAAATCAAGAATAAATGAAATATAAGCTTACTGGGTATTGTTTAATTTTCAAAAATCAGTTTTGTTACGAGTAATCTAATAAATGGTGTATTCTGACAAAAGACAGAACTCCAAGGGACGCATCATGGCAAAAGCATATCATTCCCCTTTTCGACCTACGTTTTGAGCTACCACCAAAAGAAAACTGATCGTCACTCTAAATACTCGTCTAATTTATTCGTTAAAAGTATTCCCTCCCCTCTGTGAGTTCTAGAATTGAGAGAAACAGTGGAGAACGAAGAGGTGGTGCCAATGAGTGTTTAAAAAATGAGCTTTAGGCTTGTTTATTCGACGTTTCAGACCACCAAAATGTATGTAAAATCTTCACTTCCTCTAACATCCTAAATATCAACCTTGAAACTTTTGAAAATCAAAGTGTGGATTTTATCAAAATGTTTTATTCACAATCATTAATAAATCATAAAATTATCTTTTCACATTACATCAACATAGGGATGAACATTGGAATCGGGTATCCGCTTTTGGAAGCGGAACCGCTTCGGAACTGCCGGTTCGGGAACTGGAACTGCCTTAAACGGTTCCGGTTTCGGTTCTTATTTTTTCGGAATCGTTTGCCGCTGGGTACCCATCGAAACCGGCTAATATATATATATATATATATATATATATATATATATATATATATCCACACACACACATACACACACACACATTAGTATTTCATATAAATATATGTATGTTATTTAGAATGGTCTAGAATATATTGGTCCAATTTTTCCCCTCTTTAGTCCGAATTGATTTAATTTTGATCGAACTAAGTTGCGGTTTTATCGACAAAAGTTAACAAAATTAATGTATCCGGGTTATCCGCTCCTGAAACTGGAACCGCCGGTTTCGGAACTGGTTCCGAAAATTTAAGAACTGCCTAGAGCGGTTCCGATTCTAACTTTCTAGGAACCACCTATTCCAGCTCTTGCCAAATGAGGTGGGTACCTGCCTATGCCCATCCCTACGTCAACATAATCGTAGTAAAATGCGGAAGCTAAGTCTTGTTTTGAAAACCATATTATGACATAGAGTAGATAAACTCGATGGCATGCCCCTCTGAGAATGTCCAGATATCCCAATCACGTCAACTCTTTGCCCTTTGAAGCTGAAGAACCTGCAACTAAAAACATAAAGTAGCAACAATAAGCCTAAGGCTTAGTGAGCAATCACAACATCCACCCATTATACAGATCATCTGCAATAAACATAACACATATAAACATCAAGTAATAAATCACATATTGTTTACATTCTATCACATATAACTAAACATATACGAATGTTAACATTTTGATCACTAGTTACAACTAGATTTCCTGACTTAAGAGGCTTTTCTCTAGTTGCCCTAGACCACCTTCCTCAAAGAGGCTTCATGTAGTTGACCATCCGTACAAGGCCATCCAGACTGAATAACTGGTCTCCCTTTTATGCGATGCTTTTCTCCAGTTGTCTAATCCATAACCACTTCCCTCACTTCATAGGCTTTTTTCATGGTTTCACATAACACAATCATATAGTCCTTATAATAAATAAGTTCATGAGATCTCACATCACTAGAAGAGAGATAGAGTCCACATGCTTAAGCTGGAGGTATCAGGTCTTCCCCAAAACTACATAAAAGTAACCCTAGTTTAATAATTAAGGTAAAATATATACTTATACACTTTTACCAAGCCTAGGTCCATAATTAAATTGCCAAATAATAGAACTTAACGTTCTTATTTACTTTGAATAAACGTCCCAATATAATTAAGTGTCATAATACTTTTAATAAATTGTGAATCTAATCTCCTTATCTAATCTAATAAATGAATAGGGTTAATCCCATTCTGCCATGTGTCAAACTATTAAATCCATAATTTGTCACGTGTTATTGTTTTGGTTCTTCAATTTGAATTTCATTTTACAACTCATACTCATAAATACTCATAAATACTCATAAATTTTTATATGGCAACAAAATATGTCAAAATATGTCAATATTACCAAACGCACCTATCCCCTGATTAAGGGATATTTACCCAATTTTGTTACACTTATTATGTTTATATTTTCAAAAAGTCAAGAAATATTAATGTTAGTAAATTTTGAGATTTTTCAATGTCACGAGAGATATATTAGATCCGCATATGTATTAAAATATTCATGCTTTATTATTATTTTTATATTTTTTACGAATTTTATAAGTTTTTTAATTACAAGAATTTTTTTGTCCTGTGAAAAAAAACTTCATAAGCTCAGAACCATATTTTCCCGCTTATTTACCATGTGTATGCATATCAAATCCCCGAAATTCCTGAAGATTAGCAAAATTTCAAAGAAATTAAAGATATATCAAAATCAATAAACATCATTGACCAGATCAACATAATTTATCATTCAAAAATCTAAAATTCGGTAATGATAAGCTAATTTTAATATGTGTTGAATAACTTCCATATCAACATTACCTTCTATATAACCAATGCACAACAACTGGAACGATTTCAATACCTTTTCTTTTACAATGACAATTAACAAGACCCAAGGACAATCCTTATTTAAGGTTGGTTTGTTTTTTAAAGATCCGGTTTTTACACATGGTCAATTGTATGTTATCTTATCTAGAGTTCAAAGTAGAGAATGATTAAAATTGTTAATTTTAGATAAGGATGGTAGATTTACAAATAAAACTTATACTGTTGTTTATAAAGAAGCTTTTAGAAATTTATAATGTCACAACTAGAAATTCAGGGCTAGGATCTCTATCCTTGTATAAGATAATTTCTTGTGTAACCTGGCAAAATTAGGTTAAGATGTGAATTCCTAAACAATATAATCTCCTTGTATAAGCTCTAAAACTCGATCCAATAAGTCAAATCTAATCATCTTTGGGCCTTAGCCCGAAAATCCTAAACCCAAAATCTTTATTGGACCAAGACTTCTTTATTGGGCCCTCGTGGGCCGATAACTTCTTCACTTAGTCTCTTTGGACCGAAAACCTCTCCTTGGGCCCTAATGGGCTGAAAACTTCTATTGGATATTTATTTTAGGCCATCATGTGGGCCAAGAAATCCTTAAATTCGGATTAGCCTATCTATAAAAAAGAGAAGAAAGGAGGAATTTTATATGCATGCTGCCTCAATAATACACCACAAATAACAATGTTGTATCCTACATACATCCATGCAAATGATTATTATCCAACAAATATCCAATCCCACTCTCCCCACTCCTCTCCCTTTAATCGGCCTACCTTCCTTTCCCCTCTCCACCATTCATTTTCAAACTTTACTCTCATTTCACCATTCTCTCAAGATTATCTCAAGCATTTTCAAGTTCTGCATCATCAAAGGGTGATTCTTAAGCTCCTTGGTAAGTCCATGGTAAACTCCATTGTTTTATTTTAAGTTTTTACAAAGATCTTTCCTCTTCCAACTCCATTTTTGTGATTATGCTCTTAGAACACCAAAACAACACAAATCTCATCAAGAACTCAAGCTAGGTTCAAAGATTCTTCTTCTTCATCTACATCACAAAAACCTCAAGGTGAGCTTCATACCCCCATATCTTTTGTATTTTTAATGTTTTCAGGGGAGGATACAAGTTAACTCTCGTTTAACCGTTGGATATTTGCATGTACTATTGTGTTGTGTGTTTAACTTTTAGATCTTTACTTGAATATGAAGTTTATCACCTAGTTCTTCATAAAAACCATGAGAAAAATATGGTTTGTCTTATATATTAAATGTAAACTTGTAGATATGAGATTATACACCCTAAATAGCAAAAACAAGTGTTGTGTTCAAACATCTATAACCTAAACCCAAAAATCAGCTTTTAACAGAAACAATATGGTATAATTTCGAACTGTTTTGACCACCTTAATGGTAATATTTTTCAAAAATGTTTTACATGAAAAAAGATCAGGTTTATACCTTAAAAATGACTACTCACACGCATTCAACCGATTTTTCTACAATTTTTGGCGATTTTTACAAAATTGTCTATCGTTTCCGGAATAATTTTGGACTAGTCTGTGAAGATGAACAGTTTCACACGGGTTTGAGACAATTAAAAATCTTAATAAAAATTATGAATAAAGTAGACTCATTTTCCAAACTCTCAAAGTTTCTGTATCCAAATTTCGACTTACGATTATTTTTCTATAACTTTTCTAAAAATAGGGACAAAAAGGTCAAAAACAAGAAATTATTTTTATCATGCTAAAAGCTCTGATACCCGTGTTAGATGCAAGTTTGCATAACTTATATATACTTTTAAAACATCTAGACATGTTAACTTATATATATATATATATATATATATATATATATATATATATATATATATATATATATATATATATAGGCTTAGGTTATTTTGTTTTTACTAACTATTGTGTTCCAGAATGCAAAAATCTGGACCAACGGATGGAATTCGTCAATGGAGATGATTTGAGAGTGTATGATATTACAATGGGATAGCATGTACCATATAATCACACAAATTTTAGCAAAAGGGTATTTTGGACAATTAACTACAATTATAAAAGGAAATTTTTGGATATTTATGGATAATTAATTCTCTTAATTTTTTAAAAAAAATGATATTTTTAATTAATTCAATTTTAATCCTAACTTAATTTGTAAAAATTACCGATTTATTCTGTCAGAATATTTTTTTAGTTAGAATGATGCTCTTTCAGAAGGTTATTCTATTAGAATATTATTGAGTAATAACAAAGTTCTGGAATTCGAGGTTGAAAAATAACTACATTCTAACATATTCTGTCTGAATAACATAATGCCAATCATAAACTACTAAATACATTTTGAAAAAGAATACACAAAATAGATTCTTGAACTAATAATGTACCAAACAATTATTTGTGATTCTTTGAATAATAACAACATTCTGAAAGAATAACAAGTGTAATTCTTAAAAAATAACAACATTCTTAAACATTTAGTCAAGGTTGCAGAACTCGTTACTCGATACCTGTTCGGCCGACTACCGAGTAGCGAGTACCCGGGAGTACTCGGGAGTACTCGGGGAGTACTCGGATTCGGTAATTCATGTAGAAATATTTTTAGGGAAATTATATATGTCAAAATCATAAGTTAAAATCATAAGTTGATTGAAATATATAACAAAATTAGATACATGTGAATACACAAAAGCTGAAAAATCACATAATGGTCTTACTTCGTGAATAATTACAGAAAATTTAAGATATATATGTAGTAATAATCACATGTATGTGTTAAATAATAAATCATTAAGTATATTATACATATTAATCACCGAGTTGACCATGTTTTACAACACTACTTAGTTTAGTAAATAGGCCGATTAGGGAGTACTCGGTATTTTGTAACTCGCCTCGGTAAGGGGCCGAGTAGCGAGTACTCGGAGGAGTAATCGGCCAACTTGGCGAGTTTTACAACACTGCATTTAGTGTAATCATTCTTTAATTCATTCTTCAAACCTTTCCAATTAGTTCTTCAAACCATTCTTCAAGCCATTTCTATCACAAATTCTGTTAGAATGCAACAACAAAATTCTGTTAGAATACATTATCAACATATAAATATTAAAATTTTATCAAAATAAAACAGCAAAATTCTAGCAGAATTTATTATCAACATATAAATAATTAACCAAAACCATAATCGGAAGACATGAATAAAAAAATACCTAGATTTTTCACCGGAGAAGAAGAATCAGCGACCACCACCACATCCTCTCCACCTCCTGACCTGCTTCGATCGGAGCAACAGCCCCACCCCGCTGCTTCTCCCTTTGTTCTTCGGTCTAGTCACTCATTGGAGATCGATACCTCATCCCCTCGCTTTCTTTCCCTTCTGTTCCCATCGATCAAGGCCTATGAAGATTCAACTTCATCGTTGATTTCTTTGCCCCATCGGAACCCCTCCCGCCCTCTGATCGAACCTCTAGCACATCTCCCCTTCTACGGTAGTCCAAAACCTCCGAAACCCCGCTGAATAGCAGGGACCAATGCTGGAAAAACGAGAGGGAGGATAAATCGTTGTAGACGTGATTAGGCAGAATATGGGTTTTGAGAACATCGGTGGTGATTTTTGAAGCGTTAATATGATTTCCAGAGAAAGAGAAAAAAAATGGCTAGGGTTTTTTCAACAAATTTTGACTTTGACATCCCATATTTAAAGGAATAATAAAGAACATATTAATTATCTACCATATTTAAATATGCCAAGATTACTATAATAACCTTAAATGATTTATTTAATAATTAATTATTTCCTGAATTCTCATTGGTGCATACAAGCACACAATAGTTGTCAAAAACATTTGAACCTATATATATATATATATATATATATATATATATATATATATATATATATATATATATATATATATATATATATATATATATATTATTTCCTCTATTGGGCTTGGAAAATTAATATACATATTTAGTGGACCTTAGTGTTCTTTTACATGTTTAGTAGGCCTTAGTGTCATTTTACATGTTTAGTGGGCCTTAGTGTCCTTTTACATGTTTAGTGAGCCTTAGTTGTCATTTTACATGTATATTGGGCCTAGGATATACATTCATATTCCTTTTGAGCCTGGAAATAATACACATGTTTAGTGGGCCTTAATTATCCTCTTACATGTTTATTGGGCCTAGAATATACCTTATATGTTTTTCTTTCTTTTTCCACGTAAATTCGATTAAGGATCTAGTGAGACGTGTCGGTTGACACTTATTGAGTGTATGATCGTAGCCTGTAGTTATAACCAGAGTCTTTTGGAGGGAGAGCGTGAGTTTGTGTATAGATCTATATGGGGGTGACGCCCCACACCTGAGTTGTTCGCTACAGTTAGACTAGGCTAGTGAAAGACCCAAACTTTTATACTTCACAATATTATTACTCCAAAACATGCTACTTACATATACATAAACACAATATTTTACATTGATAAAGAGGTTACAAACTACTGGATACAAACCGTCTATTACAAAGTGTTATATATTACATAACTACCTAGGATATTGTAATTTATACAAACATAAACTGAAGTACAAAAGTACTATTACAAACTATTCTAAATCTTTCAATAGTATATGATCATACTGGTTACTTATCACCTGCAATTGTTAAACATTGATAGGGCAAGCGGTGACGCTTAGTGAGTTCAATAATAGATACAATATAACGTTATGACATATATATACATCAATATGGCAGAAGCAAAGAGGAACAACAAAGACATATGTGAACTCATGTGACAAGCGTTCATATCAATCAAAGACTTTATTCAAAGATATACTTTTCAATGCTTGATATACATCAATAAAACTTTGGCCCAAATGGCATAGAAGACATACAATTTCTGATTAACATCTTGTTAGATTTTAGGCTTAGAGTCCTGTCTAACCATTTGCCAATGCCATAGAATAAAAGTCATTCTCTTACGGAGACATGCTCTACATGGCCAGAGGTACGTACCAGTACCAATGTGAATCTAAGTCCTTTCACTGATCACATGGTCAAAGGTATTACATTTTCTATAAAAATAACAAATAAAATAACACGGGAAAATAACCCATAATAATAACACTGAAAAGCACATAGCACATATAACACATAACATACAATTGTTCCTATATATTGAACTCATCTTGAATTAAACGGGGGTCAAAATAGTAATTTAGGCAACACTTCGTTACTATAAATAGCTTTCTTCTATAAAAATCGGGAGATATATTGAAAACCGAGCTCTGCGAAGGTAGGGCTTCAAAACCAAAAAGATATTTTTGGGCTTTTCGGGACCTTCGGGATGTGTTTCGGGTGCTAAAATTGATACCAGGGCTTCGGGGAAAGTCAAAATAGTAAAAATATGGAATTAGGGTGAAAAGTATCAAAATCTCAAAATTACCTGGGAAGGTTCGCAGCCTCCCTTTTATAGGGCCGAAGCTCGGACGATGCGCTGGTAGAAGGAACATGTGGCAGCAGGATGCGAAGGCAGATGGCTCGCATGCAAGAGGGGCAGCAGTGGCGAAGCGAGGTTCGGACACACGTCGACTTCGGACTGGTCCAACGTCTCGGTGACGTAGCTTCCTCGTGCGAGGGACGTGGCAGCAACGAGGGTCTCCGGTGGCTTCGCAGGTTTCATACACCTGTGCAACAAGCGTTGCTCCTCAGACGCGCCATGCATCTGTTTCGGATACGTGGCCAGCCCGGAGCGAGGGTGACGTGGCCGGTTCCTTTCCATGCGAATTTCTCGAAAAATGCACTCAAACCTTCTAAAATCCATAACTTTCTCATACGGACTCCGTTTTTGGAGTTCTTTATATGCATACGTAGCTAAAATTACGCTCTACAACTTTCGTTAAGACTTCGTCGGCTAGTTTTTACTTTAAATTTAATATTATTATTTTTAACAGACCGGGACAGGAAAATCCGTTAAAAATTCATAACTTCTTCATTCGACATCTGTTTTCGTCAGACTTTTTACCGTTGTACTACTAATGAAAAGACCTTCAATTCTCGTTTAGGTTGTGTCGGCTAAAAATCACTCGATCTAAAATACGAGTTTTTAGTTGTCTACTGCTAAGCTGAAACTGCGAAAAATCATAACTTCCTCATACGAAGTCATATTTTGGCATTCTTTTTATCGTACTTCTCGATTTAACGAATACTACGACTTTCATTTAGATTACTAAGACTAAAAATTAGTTTATCAAAAACTCACTTTTTACGTCATTCGGCGTCGTGCCGGTTTTTGTCGCGGATCTTCGATTAGTCATAACTTCCTCGTTATAACTCGGATTTCGACGAGATTTTTGCCTACAAGTTTCTAACGAGATTATTTACAACTTTCAATAATAAAATTTTACTTATTTAAGATTTTATATTTTCGCTAAATTTCATTATTTGGCTTTTAATTGGAATCTTATAAGATATCCAATATTTTCTGAGTGATTCTAAACATAGTTTTACTTCATTTCTAGTAAAAACCATCTGTTAGAACTCAATATTCAATTTCATATAGTATTTCACAATTTTATTTATTACAAAACACGATTTCAAAACGTGTGTGTTACAACCAGTCTAGGGTGACAAACCATACCTTATTCCGTCGGCATCCGAAAAACGCCAAGACAGGCGAAATTGTCATTATCTAGTATGGTTATAACGAATCACTTAGAGGAATTAACGTTATAAAATTTACGGGAAACCATTCCTTTTTTTTTCTTTTTGGATAAAACGGTAACCTATACGCGCTGGTACTCAACCTCGATAGTTGAGATTCCAGCATTGTCTTACGTAGACAACATCGGGTTGTCTGGGATCATCCTCTTTCTATTTTCGCAAACATTGACACACATGCATTAATATAATATTGGACACAAATATTTCAAACCATTTCTTTTTTAGAAAATATCGGATTTTCTGGGAGTATTCGCTTCCCTTTTGCAAACAAAAGATAACCTAGGACAGGCATGCAACTATTCATAGTTTTAGAACGAGACTTACAAATTATTTTTATAGAAATATCAGATTTCTGAAAGCACTATGAGAACTACTCTAAACAAGTACAAAACCATTTTTATAAAAAAATGTTTATGAACTCACAAACTTTTTGGTTGACTCTTTTCAAAATGATTTGTATTCTCAGGGATCTAGCAACAAGTAATAAGCTCGATTATGAGATCAAGTGGTGCGACTTCAAACAATTTTACTTTTCTTACTTTTATGTAACTGATGAACAAATTCAATATGTAAACTATGTAAGTGTGTATTTTCAATGTATGATGTTTGACTGATATGTTTCATTCATATTCAATTGTTATGATACTATACATGAAATCATCCGCCCTCGGACATTTCCGCTGTCCCGGTTCGGGGGTGTGCCATATAAATTGTTTGTAAAATATTATTTCTTATCACATGTTTTATTATTTTTGTTAATATGACCTTGTTAAATTTTCTTTTATAATTCCTTATTTTTTTAATAGTATATGTTTATTTTAAAAAACTTAATTTTCTGATTTATATACCAATTTTCCCACGAAATGACCTCTTACTAAATTAACGAGAGTGGGCATTTTATTAAATCCATGATTCCATAACTTAAGCCCAATAAAGTCCCATATTATTTTGACAACCCAACATCAAGCCCAACTCCCAACTAGATAACCTAAAAAGAATAAGAAATCAACGTGATACCTCCTTCGATTGTCAAAAGAGATACGTTAGTGTACTGTCACCGACGGTTGACTTCATTCAAAGACACCTTCTTCCCATCGGACTCAACCCCTCCTTCAAATCACGTCGCTGCTTCTTCCAAAATCGACGAAGATTACTCATTGGAAAGTGAATGCTCTCGATCGGAGCTCAATTGGATTTCACTCCCAACCAGCCGCATCGTTGCATCACTGTAGCAGGTAATGTCCACCAGATGTGGGTTTGACATTGCATCGTTCTCTTTAGAATACGAACCAGTGGCTCTCTCACTCTCCCAACCATAGTGTCATATATACTAAAATATATATGGGTAAATATGGGAGGGATCAAATGCCTTCCAAAATGATCATGATTTGCATGCTTCAAAACGGAAAGAGGCTTCATAGGTTGTTGTCGTCGTACATGGGAAAAGGACAACGTTTCACTCGAATTTCAGAAGTCGGCAGCTTTTATCCTTGAGCCATGGCGTATTGACAAAAAACAACCCTACTCTTTATTCTCTTAACATATAAAGTTTCACAAATAACAAAACAGACTATGGACTTATAATTCCTTATTTATTTAAGTAGCTTGATTTATTTAGGTGTTGTTTTTTTTTAAACGAAAAATGTTTGAAGTCTGCGGATCATCTCTGTAATTCTTTATAGTAGAAGAGGGGATCAAACGGCTACAACATGTAATAAATTTTTTTTTTGTTTTTTTAACCTCTGCAGACTGCTGCAATAAGTTATAGTAAGGCGAGGAGAGGTTTGAAGCAGAGGGTCAAGTGTTGCGCCACGCAGCACATGCGCAACAGTTTTTAAGTAAGAAGTCTTCTGAAAAACAAACAGCTGCGAAGGAACAAGTGTTGCGTGTGTGCTGCACGGCGTAGCAATAAATGATTAGAAGTGGTTTTAAAAAAAAAAACAAACTAACACCCTAATCTTATTATTAAACCTCATTTATTTATATAATTAATCACCTTACCAGAAGGTAGCGAGAATCCTATTAATATAATTTTTAATTAATTAAAACGCTAATAACTCCTCATTTCTATATAATTAGTTATTACATTATTAATATTCCTAAAAAAATTAAACTGAAACAGAGCGTTACAATTCTCTTACACTTGAATTGGATTTCATCCTCAAAATCCGCCTCGACTATATTGTATAGTACAACTCTGTTGAAACAATATACTTTTTGGATTGATTGATTCTAAACAGAAAAGCAAGAACAATAATATAAGGAACTCAAGAATGGCTCAAATGATGTTGAATGATTACACTTTAACACCTCAGAAGAGCTCTATTAAGAACTTCGACTGTAGAGGTGTTTATGATTACAATGTAGCTATTAAACAAAAGAAACAACGTCCTAAATGCAATACATGCATGCACTATAATTAGCTAAACCCTAATCAAAACACGGATGGACAGGCCCAATACGAATATACAAAATAAACCAAACATTAAGCCCAATGACGCAACTCTAATATTCAACATTCTCCCCCTTTGCGTCAATTGAGGCGAGAGCTTAGTTCGGTTGAACAACAGAAGATTTCTTGACAGTCTTGAACACGTTCGGTATAATGGCCAACAGAGTTTGACGAAAAGTGATATACCACCGAAGCATGTCCGTGAAATTCTTCTTGTCTAACTCTTTGTTCTGCTTACATTGTTGAATAATATCAAGAATGTGCTCTAAGCAGTCAATGGAGAACAAGTGCTTATCAACAAGAGCGAACAAAAACCTTTCACTTTCGGCTCTTGTGAACATGACAGTTAGATTAGAAGAGTCAATTTGACCCAACTTCATTTTTTTTAACATCTTTAGGCTTTCGAGTAGGCTTCAGAGTCGGTCTTTTCCTCATAACATGAGCCACCTCTTGATCCATTTTTGCAACTTCAAGGATACAAGAGGCCAACATCCTCTTAAGATGACCGAGGATCGGCTCATACTCCTTTGAATTTGTGAGCAAAATATTAAACAGTAAAATCTAATCGTGAGGATTTAAGTTAGTAAGATCTGTTAAATAAATTGTATGGACCGAGTTGTCTGAACCTCTGGTTACCCGAAACTGAATATTAAAAAATTTCCCAGCAGGTGAGGATTTCATCACCTTGACAGTGGTTAACTGGTTATCTTCTGAGCACTCCACGTCAGGTATTGAGGTTGACCGAACTTGAGATAGTAGTCAATAAGATCATGATCAACCTGAGGATGAAGAGAGGGAACTTCAACTGTTGAATCAAAACAGTAAAATGCAAATTCCTTTTTGGTTATAGGCATATCGAATTGAGAGTCCCTTGAGTTGTCACAATCAAAAGAGACAACAAGTTCTAGCCAGTACATGCTAGGAAACTCAATTGCTTCTTTGACCAGTCCTTCCCTAGTCCAAGGAGGAAATAGAGCCTTCTTGCAAACAAGAGCATCATACTCTTCCTTCTTATTTCATTATCTTTCTTCCATCTCTCTAGTGATACAAAGATTATCATCTAACTCTTTGTCCATTTGCTTTCTCTTCAAGACTTCAGTAATCGTTTCATTATCTTTGTCACTTTCACCAGAAATGCCCTTCTTCTTAACTTAAACACCAGAACCCGAAGCTTCATTATTACCCTTTGGTTCTATTTTGACAACAACTTTGGGTGGAACGGGAGAATGTTATTCATGCTCATGATCCAATTCTTACTCTCACAATCAGGAATCATTTTACATCCAAACTTCTTCCGGCTATTGAAATCCTAAGCCAGATGAAGGGTGTTACGAAGCCGATCGTCACTCTGCAACAAGGGGGAGATGATGTTGTGAAAATTGTGAAAACTTCTCCCGTTCCACCCAAAGTTGTTGTCAAAACAGAACCGAAGGGTAATGAAGCTTCGGGTTCTGGTGTTCAGAAAGTTTAACTTTCTCAGGCGAATAAGGAAATTGCTTCTTTAAAAACTGAGCTCGCAAAACTACTCAGATTGAAGTTCAGAAAGTTCAACTTTCTCAGGCGGATAAGGAAATTGCTTCTTTAAAAACTAAGCATGCAGTTCTCAAAAGTTGTGCCTTTGATAAGAAAATAAAAGATATTTTTGTATTTTTTAAATTTTTGAAAAAGAATAAAAACAGAAAATAAAAGATTGCAAATAACGATAAAGACCAATGAAAGATGAGTATAGATACTGAACAAAATATACAAGATTGACAACCGAAACCTAACCTTGAAAAGATGAAGCGAAACACTTTTGCGATGGATTCATTTCGGTTCCCTAAAATTCTGGAGCCAAAATATATCGAGCGTTCGGTTCATTTCGGTTCCCAAAAATTATGGAGGCGAAATAGACCGAGCATTCGCTCTATTTCTCTTGTCTAATTTTTAGAGAGATGTAATGGTTTTCGGTACCGATTCTGCTTCCATCATTCCCAAACCTTGTAATATTCTATTAAAATATGCTTCTGGTAAGGCCTTAGTGAAGATGTCAGCCAGTTGATCAGAGGACCGAACAAAATGAACTTCCACATTACCATCTTCAACATGGTCCTTGATGAAATGGTATCTTAGTGCAATATGTTTGGTCTTAGAGTGTTGCACTGGATTGTGACATATTCTTATTGCACTTTCTGAGTCACAGTAAAGAGGAATTTTCTTCATACTCACTCCATAATCTCTAAGCTAACTTTGAATCCAAATGACCTGTGACATACATGAGGCTGCTGCGATGTACTCAGCTTCAGCTGTTGAGAGAGACACACAAGTTTTCTTATTTGACTGCCAACTTACAAGTTTGCCATCAAGAAATTAGCATCCACCAGTTGTGCTCTTTCGATCCAGACCACATCCACCAAGGTCTGCATCAGAAAAGGCTTGAACGAAGAATCCAGAATTAGTTGGATACCAGAGACCGAGAGACGAGGTTCGCTTAAGATACCGAAAAATATTCTTCACATCAATCATATGAGGTTCTCTTGGATTAGCTTAGAACCTAGCACAATAATATATAGAGAACATAATATCTGATCTACTAGCCGTTAGATACATAAGGGACCCTATCATCTGACGATAGAGGGTGATATCGACAACCGGTTTATCCAGAGAAGGTGTAAGCTTTGTGCTAAACGCCATGGGAACTTTCACCTTAGAGTCTTCTAATATGCCAAACTTCGCCAAAAGAGTCTTGGTGTAAGCTTCCTGGTTAATAAATATGCCTTATGGTCCCTGTCTAATATTCAATCAAAGGAAAAAATTAATTGGACCCATTGTGCTCATTTCCAATTTAGTCTCCATCAACTTCCTGAACTCAACTGTTAGGCTAGGATTCGTGGAGCCGAAGATGACGTCATCGACATAAAATTGAACTATCATTAAATGTTTGCCTTTTTTCTTGCGAAAGAAGGTTGGGTCAACCGAACCTTGCTTAAATTTTGACATTTTGAGAAAGCGAGTTAGAGTTTCATACCAGGCTCTCGGCGCTTGCTTCATACCATATACTGCTTTATCCAAAACATAGAAATGATCAGGATACTTCTTGTTTACAAACCCAGGTGGTTGCTCAACATAAACCGTTTTTTCTAGTTCTCCATTCAAGAAGGCGCATTTTACGTCCATTTGGAAAACCTCGAAGTTTTTATGATCAACATATGCCAGAAAGATTCTTACAGATTCCAACCTTGCTACAGGAGAGAAGGTATCCTCATAATCTATCCCTTCTTCCTGACAGTAACCTTTTACCACAAGTCTCGCTTTGTTGTGAATTACATTACCCTCTTTGTCAAGCTTATTTCTGAATACCCATTTCAAACCAACCACCGATGCATCCTTTGGTGTGGGAATCAACCTCTAAACACGATTATGTTCAAACTCATGGAGTTCGTTTTGCATTACTAGCACCCAGTCAGAGTGATCAAGGGCATCATGGACTGTCTTTGGTTCAATCTTGGAGATAAACGAATTGAACATATTGTATTCAACTTGTGAGAACAAAGCGGTTTGTTTTGCTTTTAGTTGGGAGTGTGTGAGAACTCACTCAGATGATTCACCAATTATTTTCATTTTAGGATGATCCTTTGTCCATTTCGTAAGAGGAGGGTAGTTCAGGTCACAAACAGGATCCAAATCAGCATTTACTTCTTCTTCAAGTTCCGATTGTTTGCTTTCATCATTTGCACTTTCATTCTCCCCCTAAAATGGCGAAGTGTAGTTCATATCTGGTTCAGGACTCTCCCCCTCGGTTGGACCATCATTGGTCAGGGTAAGAGATGGATTCTACCCCCTCAAAAGGCGTTTCGGTTATTTTTGGTACCGATGAACCTTCCCCTTTGAATGTAGAACTTTCACTTGGAAGGTCTTTAGATGGTTGTTTTTCGGTTGGTGTTTGATGATCACCCTCCATTTCCTTTACAGCATCATCGATGATCTTTTTGAGATTATTGATACTGTTATCAGCTGCTTTCTCTTCTGAGTTTATTTCCTTCTCTGGTTCATCAAAGAGTAGCATATATTCTTCAAACAGATTGGATATAGGGACCGAGATTTGACCGGATTCTGGAAAGATGTCTTCTACAGTACCTTCGCTTGTTTGAATCTTCTTCGTATAATTGTAATCAAAAGTCACATAGTAGGTTTCTTCAATCTTCCTAAAGCGACTATTCAAAATCCTAAATGCCTTTGATGTAAGTGAATAACCAAGATATATCCCCTCGTTTGCTTTTACGTCGAACTTGTTTCGGTTCTCTTTAGAATTGAAAATGAAGCATCTAGAACCGAAAACGTGGAAAAACTTCACATTAGGCTTACGATTGTTCAGAATCTCATATGGAGTTATTGAAAATCGTTTGTTGAGGAAGGATCTGTTCTGAGTGTAGCATGCGGTAGCAATGGCATCAACCCAGAAATAGAGTGGTAGAGAAGCGAAGCTCAGCATGGTTCGGGCTGCTTCACACAAGGAACAGTTTCTCCTTTCAATGATCCCATTCTGCTGTGGAGTATAGGGAGCAAAAAAGTTGTGAGTTATTCCCTTTTTATCCAGAACGTCTTCAAACTCTTTATTCTTGAACTTAAGCCCATTGTCGCTTTTTATGTTCCTCACCACTTTCCGCAGTTGCAGCTCCACTTGCTTGATAAATGCTTTCAATTTGGGAGTTGCCTTAAATTTCTGTTTAATAAAGAAAACCCAGGTGAAGCGAGAAAAATCATCTACTGTCACAAGAATGAACTTACTACCACCGATGCTTTCGATAGTTGAAGGCCCACATAAGTCGATATGTAGAAGTTCAAGCGGTTCAATGATCTTTGTGTTGATACGAGTAGGATGGCTCTTTCTGCTTTGCTTTCCTATTTCGCATGCTGCACACAAGTGTTCATTTTCAAACTTAAGAACACGAATACCCCGAACATGATCACCAAGCACAAGTTTATTAATGTCATTGAAGTTCAGGTGGAAAAGTCGGCGATGCCATAACCAGCTTTCATCGGATTTCGCCTTCGTCAACAGACATATGGCTGATTTACCCTGAATTGGGTTGAGATTGAGAGGATACATTTCTCCCTTGCGTTCAAACTTTAACAAAACCTTTTTCGTTTTCTTTTCAATTATCTCTGAGCCCTCATCGTCAAATGATACTTTCAAACCGGTTCCCACAACAATTTGAGAAACACTAATGAGGTTGTGCTGCAATCCTTCCACGTAAGCCACTTTACGAATTGAGAATTCTCTGTTGGTAGTCATTCCATACCCTTTAATTGTTCCATAGGAGTTATTTCCATACTTGACAAAACCACCATCTTTAAGGGACCGAAACTCCCTTAATTCTTCCCTCCTTCCTGTCATGTGACGAGAGCATCCACTGTCTATGTACCATTCATCATCAAATTGATCGTCACTTATCACCTGCAAATTCAAGCAGATTTTGGAACCCAAAGTCTCTTGGGCCTTGGTGAGTCTTTTACAGAAAAGGGAATTGCAACAACAAGATCAACCAAATATGTTCGTTTAATCAAAGTGGTTTTGTCTTTTCTTTTGATTGTATATACTTTGATTTTATTTTTATCTTGTTTTATTTGAGGTGTGTCAGATGGTTTCTTATTAGATGTTTTCTTTTGAGTCCTAGAGTTAGCTGACTATTTCTTATCCTTGACATTAGTTTTTGAGACCAGCATTCTCTTTCCTTGGATGTCTTTTTTCAGAGTTTGTCTTTGGTTGAGAGCGAGGAGTTTGGTTAGGAACTTTGTCTTCGGGACCGAAACTGGGCTTTCGGTTCTGAGACTGGAAAGGGTTGGGACCAAAACTGGGCTTTTGGTTCTGAGTTTTGTGGTGATTGTGTAAAGGAAAGCTAAACATGGTTTTGTCACATGATTTGACGTTAGTCTCTTTCTTGGTTGAGACAAAGTCAGGATTTTGTGACTTCCAAAACTGTTTTCGCTCATTTAGGTTCTTCACGTATCTTCGATTTATTTGGCGTTTTTGTTCAGCCAATTGCTATTGAGATATATGAATATTGAATTTTGGTTTCGTTTTCTCCTTTTTGAGGTTTGGTTGTCTTGGAGGATACATTAGATGTCTCCCTTGGTTCTTCTGGTATATCTTTTGTTCCACTTGAGCTTGTTTTGTCAAAACTTGTGGGATTGTTGATGGGTTCAGCCATGTACCTACCCTTAACTCTCCATGAGGTTTGTTGTGACAAGCCAACGGTTTCTTCTGCATTATCGATAGGGGCGGACCAGAAGTAATTATCACACCCTTTGGCATTATCTTTGTCGACCAAGATTTTCAATTCCGTCGTTTGTTTCTTGGTGACTCCTTCAACAACATATACTTGATTTTGTACTGTTTGAACTTTCTGATAGACAACCGCCTTTTCTTTGAGTTTCTTTGAAGTGTCCTTTGACAGGCGAGCATATTCAACCGAGTTTTCAGATATGAGTGGCTTTTCATTCGCGGTTTCGTTCTCCATGTATTTAGAACTATCAACCACATCTTCCACCGAGATTTTTCTCATATCACGTTCCTCATCAAATTCAGACGTGTTTTCTCTATTTATTTTATTTTCTGAACTTAATTTGGCATTTGATGAGTCGAATGATTTTATAGTCTCGGACTTAATTTTCAACCTATCATTTTCATCCAAAAGATTCTTAAGCATGCATTTGTGTTCTTTGGAGTCAATAAAGTTCTCAATCTTGTCCAGTCTAGTTTTGTAAGACATAGAAATTTCATCTGAGGACATTATGGACTCACACTCAGCAATGATCTCATCCTCCTTAAATTCAAGGAAGGGTAAGATCATCTTATGAATCTTTTTCCCTATTTCACAATCTGAGTGAAACTAGGTAATATTCGTATATAAATATTTTGCAATTAAACAAAAAACATTTTGTTGCTTTAAAAATTTTAAATTGTCTCGTTGTAAGTAAATAAGTTCATCCCTAGCTCTAACTAACTCTGCCTCCTTCAGCTCTATCTACATTCGTCTCTCTTCACTCTTCAAAGACGTCCTGCTAAGTTGGTCGGTTAAGTTTGAGTTCGTTAAGAGAGCTTGCATAAGACTACTACTTAAGTTAGAGAATTTGAACTTTAATTCTTTTTCATAATCTTTTACCAGAATTTTAAGAGATTCAAGGATGATTGTACCTTCATGATCAAACGATCACAGTCATTGATCCTTTCATTGACAGGCTTGGCCGCAAAGCTTTTATCTTCATACTCGTTCGGTTCCTCATGCTTACCTTCGATTGACACTCTAGCCTTCACCATTAAGCATTTCCTAGCTGACTTTCCATCCTCCTCTCTTGCCACAAATACACTTCCATGTGTAGGTTTTCTCACGTCTTCATCCTCAGAATCTGTGGACCAAACTTCGACACCTCCAAACTCATTTTCATACACGTTTTCTTGCACAATCAAGGCATTCATGGGAATATTATTTGTCTTCTTTTTCTTTATTTCTTCAAGCTTTCTCATGTAGTAAGCTTCATCGTTTTCACCATCCCTTTTCTCAACCATCTTCTTCAGCATACAATCCTTGGAAAAGTGGTTCTTCCCATGATAATAGTTGAGTTGTACCCCGAGTCTCCCACAAGCTTGCTTTCCTTCTTTTCATCATCCTTCTGAGAAGTGTTCTTTGTCTCTTCTTTCAACCTCTCTGAACTATAGCTTCCCTGCCAGTTTCGGTTCTTATTGACAGGGAATTTCTTTCGAGCAAACTTCTTTGGGTTTGTGACCATCATCACATACTCTTCGCTAGTTAAAACACATTCTAACATATCTGATTCCTCCTCTTCTTCTACCACACTTTTTCTCTTAGAAACAAGAACCAATGAACCTACACCTGAAACTACCTTCACTTCTTTTGTCACCTTGCTTTCATGAGATTTTAAAATTCCCATCAGTTTCGTCAGCGAATATGATTTAAATTGTTCATGATCTTTCACAGTTGAGACAACCGCCATCCATTCGGGTCTCAGACCATTCATAAACGTGACTTTATGTTCGATCCCCTTCCTTTCAATTCCATGCTTCACCATTTTGCTAAGTAGATGATTGTAATGGTAGAACTTCTGAAGTAGTGTCTCTTCAGGTTTTTGCATAAAAGCTCCAAACTCAGAGAGTAGTAAGGTTTGGATTGAATGCTCTAGATCTTCTTCGGTTGAGTACAGTTCTTTTAGCTTGTCCCATATTACTTTAGTGGTAGTGCACGAACTTGCCAAACAAAAGTTGTTGCCCTTTAAGGAAAATCTAATCATCCTCAAAGCTTTGATGTTGCACATCTGCTTGTCTTTCTCATCTTGAGGGATCTTTTCCACGTACACGAGAGTTGATTATATTCTTTTTGAGTCTTTACTATTCTACTTGTTGCAGAGTGAACGAATGGACCAAGGGTGATTGCTTCCCAGATGAGATAACCATTGTCTTCAGATCCAACTACGTAATGTTCAAAGTGATGCGCCCACACTTCATAGTCTTGAGTGTAAAGAATGGGAATCCTTGTAGTGGATCCTATGTTATTGGAGATGTTGATGGTATTAGTTTGTGAGTTGTCATGATACATGATGAGCCTTCCTTCGTACTGCTAGAATTAGACCTGTAAACTTGAGATTAGGGTTTTATCAAACACATGAGTTACCGTCGACACGCCGATGACGACTTCTATATATTCGATAAAAGCATAAACCCTAAATAGTTCTTCAATAGAAAGAATGCATATTTTTTACACAGTCTCCTGCTTTGATACCACTTGTTGAAACAATATACTTTTTGGATCGATTGATTCTAAACAGAAAAGCAAGAACAATAATATAAGGATCTCAATAATAGCTCAAATGATGTCGAATGATTAAACTTTAACACCTCAGAAGAGCTCTATTAAGAACTTTGACTGTAGAGGTGTTTAGGGTTACAATGTAGCTATTAAACAAAAGGAACAACGTCCTAAATGCAATACATGAATGCACTATAAATAACTAAACCCTAATCAAAACATGGATGGACAGGCCCAATCAGGGTATACAAAATAAACCCAATATTAAGCCCAATGACGCAACTCTAATATTCAGAAACTCTTTCGCACCTTTAATGAATAAAAAAAGGTTTTCTAGAAACCATAAACTAATCCCTCCTTTGATGAGGAATACCCCAACTTACGACGAAACGAGTATCCAAAAACATTTCTGAGTATCTAAATCATCAATTCCAAATCTAGAGATTATGCTTAAAAAAGGCTTCCAATGCATACTTGATTTCCTGAGAAGTCATCACTATGTCACATGTCCTAAGGTATAATAATAAAAAATGTAAACTATTATTCTGGATTAGGTGTACGTCATTACCAATAGATCATCTATTGGCACTATCGTGGGCCTTATGGCTCATAATTTTCAAAACTAGTGTTCCATTACTATGTCAAACTCAATTAGAAACCTTTGATGTACAATCATGACTCCTAACTTGTTATTATGCACTGACACAAGACATCCCTTACACATATCAACTCTACATCAACATACTGAGGATTGATCACTTCTACCAAAGGGTTTGTCATGATCATCCAAAGCCTAACTACTTCCCCATAAGGGTCTATCATGGTCAAGCACACCAACCCTTGTCCACCTTATCCATGGACAACTCAAAACATAACATCCATGTAGCATATGATCTAAAACATGATGAATTCATCCCATATAAGTCACCTAGTTGTCTGTTCACAATATGTAGTGACACCTTCTAAACATTTGATAATAAACTCTCAATACAACATCTTTATTTCTATCATCCCTCATGATGTTTGTCAACTGACAAACCCGTCCTGATAATAGGCAACACCAAGGACCAATTTAGGTCTCACATACATTTTCTAACATCCATCTATTCCTCTTCATGAGATAGTTGTGGTATAACTATAGTCTTATACCAGTTGTAACAATAGAATTGCTAACACAAAGCCACTCTATTCATAATGTAACTCATACCTCAGGACTTAGAAAATATTCATCAAGTAGTGGAAAGTGTCTCGAATCCCCAAGCCTATATAAAAAAGAACAGGCATGGAGACTCTCCACATAATCCTTGACCAGAGCCGAAACAACTATCCTAATACACAAAACCGATATGTCCTTCCATAACCGCACTTTATGTCCCAAGATCATAGATGGAGAATCGAAGAAATGTTGCTCCTAATAACATGAAGATCTATCATCACATGCCAAAACTTCAGAAGTATGCAATAATTACTAAAACCAACCACCCAAATATGAGTCGAACAATCTTAATCCATAATCCTCACACATTTTGGTGGAGCGCTAACAGATTCTAACTATATCACTCTACCCCTATACTCAAAGAAGATTGTTCTCAGTCACTCATTTACTTCTACACTTGTGAAAATACTTGATTGTAACATAAAATGAAGAAAATGTACATACCAGTTTCTGAAACTGATCCATAATTGCCAATCCTTGGCAATATATAATCGATCCTTTCCATGAGCTAACGAAGTTCCAACATTCCAATATACGAGCAGGGTGATACAACTGCTTCCTTGCGAAAATACATGACACTCCCATTCTAATCCATTTGCAATGACGAGTTCCTCGTACCTATCGCATGCTAACTTTAGTACACTACCTAAGTGGTCCATCTATTCCTTTACAAAAATACTCAGCGCTCCTAATGGGAGCTAGTTGTCCGAGTGAATTCCATGTCTAGCATATCCTATGCCATAATGTCACACCCCCAAAACCAAGAACGGCGGAAATGTTCTGGGGCGGAGGACATCATGTAATGTATCACAACAATGTAAAGTAGTAAACAAGTAACAACAATATCCATTGCATTAATAGTATAATTTTAAATACAAGTGTGTTCTTTCATAGTATAAAACAACACAATGAATAATCAAAATAAAAGACGAATCTTGACTGCTCCTGTAACACCTGGTTCCTGGTGCGTATTTTTATATTAAGTACTTTGCATTTTGGCCTGGGACTTGGCGAGTTGATGGCCCAACTCGTCGAGTAGAAGCGGTTTGGACACGAGAGTTAAGTGGATGACTCGGCGAGTCAGAGACCGGACTCGACGAGTCCGTGCTGTCTGGAAAAAAACCCTAATATGAGGGTTTGCACCCTATATAAACTCCTTAACTCAGCCTCCCTTGTCCCTAACACTCTCATAGAACTGCATATCAAAACCCTAGCCGTTTGTGTGTGTGTGTGTGTTAATGCCATTTTGGTGCTTTTGTTGACTTGTGAAGCTTGGAAGGAAGAAGAGGAGCTTGAGTATTCGACTTGGGGCTTGTGGATCCAGAAATCTCATCCCATCTTCAGCTTAATCAAGGTAAAATGCTCCTGGTTTGGTCTTCCATTTGGTTGTTCAGCTTTAGATTTTAGATCTTGGGTGCATTTAGGGCTTTCAAGCCATTTTCGGATTTAAGGAGTGTTATGTGGACTCTAACCTTCAGATCTGGGCCTTAAGAGGGGTATCATGGTATAAAGGTGCCAACTTTAGGGCCATGAGAGCCCCATGCACATTGTAGGACACTTTATATGGATTTTTGAGCTAAAAAACCCATGTATGTGCATCAAGTTTGGAACTTTACGTATAAAATGGACATTAGGAGGCCAGATCTATGATCTTGGTGTGTTAGAACTCATTTAAATCGACTGTATGGAATTGGTTAAGGTTGGACTCGGAGAGTTGCTCTTGGCATTCAACGAGTCGGTGAGCATTGTGCACCAAACCCTTTCTGTGAATGGGTAAGTGTTAGGAGGGAAGTCCCTTGTGGGTTTAGACGCGAAAAGGGACCTGGAAGTCATGGGACTCGGTGAGTCCATAGCAATCTCCTAATCCTTGAAGATGGACTCTACGATTTGTTCATACAACTTGGCGAGTCATAGACTAGACAAGTTCTTAAGTTGGAGATGAACTCGACGAGCTCAAGTAGGAACTCAAGGAGTCGGATGAAGATGGTCCCGATGTTATGATCGAAGGAGAACCCGTCGAATTTTTGCTAGAATCAATGAGTGTAGCCGGGGTTTTGTGTGGGATTAGAGAAGCATTGACTCGACGAGTTGGTAGGCCAACTCGACAAGTCAGGTCAACTGAATGTTGACTTTGACCAATGTTAACTTTGACTGAACTTGGGCTAACCCTGTTTAGGGTTGTATGTGATATGTTTTGACTTGAAGGTTGTCGTGTAGGGATTAAGGAGTTGTTGGGAGTCGATTTGCGTGCCGAGGATAGTTCAAACACTACACGATATCGAGGTGAGTTACCTTCCAGTAGAAGTGGATCTAAGGCCACACTGTCGGCCCACCAAAAAGGGGTATTTAGAAGATAATGGTCTTTGTGATAATTATCTTGGTCTGGTTATGTGTTGGTTATGAGGTTTATCTGGATAGTATGTTATGTGTATGGTAGGGATTAGTCTCCCTAAGAGTAGTCCTTAGGACCCAAGGGTAGGTCAGTACCCGGATATGCCTGACTGTATGCTTATATTTGTTGATTGTATGCTAGTGGTAGGGGTGAAATAGTCCACAGTTACCGATTGAAAGATACCGATGCTGATTACCGGTTGAAAGATACCGATGATGGTTACCGGTTGAAAGATACCAACGAAGGTTACCGGTTGAACGATACCGACGATATTGTATGGTATATGGTATGATGGGGGAACTCACTAAGCTTTGTGCTTACAGTTTTGGTTTGGTTTCAGGTACCTCTTCGTCGAAGGGGAAAAAGCCGGTGGTGTAGCAGCGCATCACACACACATGTTTCCGCAAGAAGTTTTTGGGACTGTACTCTGATTTTTAATACTTACGATGTTATGGTTTGAAATACAACATTATGACTTTGTAATGAAACGTTTTATTGACAAGGTTTTGGTAAAATGTTTATTAAATGCGTTAATTAAAAAAAATGAAATTTTTGGCCTTGAAATTTGGGTCGTTACAGCTCCGTCCTCACAAAACCTGGTCGTCGTATCTATCTATTTGTGACATGAGAATACATGTTATTTTGAAAGCGAGTATCAACAATAAAGCTGGTGAATTCATAAGTATTTATGTGTCTTTGATTTGTAAAACTGTAAAGAAAAGACTTGTAAATGTTTGGAGAAAAGTTTGTATAAGTATGACAATGTTTGTAAGTAATTGTAAACGTTTCAAAACCCTAGAAAATCCCATATTTCCTACTAGTATAAAAAGTAGTCTTCTACTAAGACTCGACTGTTTTGAAGGTTTGAACCTCTACATATGTGAAGGTTTTTACCTTGTACAACTATTATTATTCATATTTAATCTACCTCATTGATTATGTGAATGTGACACAAAGTAAAGGTAATAAGGAAAATAATATAATCATTTAAGTATTATCCTTTGGTACTAGGATGATCACGGCAGAGTAACTTGCTGAATAGTATTAACCGTAGA
This sequence comes from Lactuca saligna, assembly GCF_052625555.1. Classification (NCBI taxonomy): domain Eukaryota; kingdom Viridiplantae; phylum Streptophyta; class Magnoliopsida; order Asterales; family Asteraceae; genus Lactuca; species Lactuca saligna. Next base: position 159,718,440 of record NC_136422.1, on the reverse strand, counting down.
CATCCGTCGATGTCCATTTTCCCTCTGTAGCTAACAGCTGGGTGTAGAATGGTTAGTCCCGTACGTATATAACAAAATCTACTCATATAATATGTAATAGTATCTCATCATATAGTATGTAATCGTATCTCTTCCTATAGTATGCAATACTATCTCTCCATATAGTATGTAATAGTATCTATGTAATCGTATCTCTTGTAATTTTATGTCTTGTAAGTGTATGTATTAGTATCTCTTCATATAGTATGTAATGTATTCGTATTTCTGTAATTGTAACTCTTCATATAGTATGTAATGTATTAAGATAGACTCATGAATGAACTGACTCTTGTGTGATTCTTTGTACTTGGAATAGTAAGTAGTATCTCCTAACTAAACCTATTATAGTTACTAGTAATGTACGTGTATAACCGAAAGTATGCCTTTGCTACCCAAAGGTACTGAACTGACTGATGGAACTTTTATGTCTATATATCTATACATGATATATAACTAATATTTAGACGACATTCGGAAGAATAATCGATACCCTAAGGCCACATCCAAACGAGGAAAAGGAATTAAAGCGAGCTAGCCGTCCTAAGTCCTTTAAACATTACTTATATAACTATACATATATAGGCATGCATTTGACAATATAAAAGTATAAAAGAAGTTTTGTAAAAACCTTTGAAAAGTTTAATAACTAAGAAATGATGACTTGATGTCAGTTTATAAAACGATTTGAAAGTAGTTTGTTTAATAAGACAGTTTTAAGTATAAGGAAAACCTTTGTTTGAAACACATTTGTAACAGAGTATGAAAGTAAACATACAGTATGTAAGACAGTTTGATAAAGAGTTTTAACATGTAAAATCGGTTGAGAAAGTCATTTGAAGTAATATGTTTGGTAAAACAGCTAGATGTGTAGTAAATCCATTTGTATGCTAGTTATTAATCACATGTGATTGATATAATAACTAGCATGATTCAACTTTTATTCCCCCCCAATAAAAGCATTTATAAACATTTAAAAGGTAAATTAAGGGGTATGAACTCACCTGCAGTGAGTGGATCATATGGAAGTGTCGGACAAGTGCTTGGTGTCAAGTGAAGACTTAAACACACACAACGATCCTAATAACATATAAAGACATATGTATATATATAATTAGTGATTATAACACTAATTAGACAAGTATAAACATCCTAATGTGTGGAAAACACTTTGGTCAAAGTGTTAGGAGGTCATTGGGTTGCAACAAAGGATTGCAAGGCAATGTAAGTGAGTTTATGGTCAATAGACCATACTTAATGGAGTTTACGACCCATGGGAGTTTACTCCTGGCCGTAAACTCTCTAATGGGTCTCCATTTAAGGCTTAAAGGCAAGGTTTCATAAGTGGTTAAGTGTTCCAAGGCTTAAACAAGAGGCTAGGTGAGCTTAAGGTCCAGAAATGACCTTAACTTGTGTTTACGGCCTGGGGACCACTTCCCCATGAGTTTACGGCCGTAAACTCATGGTGTGAAGTAAAAATTCGATTTTTTAAGTCCCTATTTCAATGGTGTGTGGTTCTAGACTAAGTTCCAAGGCTTGGTAAGGGACTAGGGGCATTGTGCCCCACTTATAAGGGTTTACGACCCAAGAATATGTCTTGACCGTAAACACCTTTGATCTTGTGTTTCTTTGAGATTTCTAAGGCCTAAACATGTTAAACCTAGTGTAAAACGAGTTAGAACAAGATTACTTACAATCTGGGAGCTTGAATGGTCGGTTTTGGCCAAGAACACTAGTGTGTGTTCTTGGTGAAACTTGAAGATCTACACAAATGGAATGATTTCACGAATGAAATCATGTAAGATCACTAGTTCATGTAAGATATCAACTAGTTAAGGAAAGAAACTTACGAGTTTTGATGATCGAGGATGAAGATCGGGATGATACTTGAGAGGATTTCAGCCAAGGGAAGGAAAGGAATGAATAAATGGCTAACATATCATCATATAGGGTGGGTTTTACGGCCCACATGGAGTTTACGGCTGTAAAATCCATTGTGGTGGTCATGAACTCCTTGTCAAGGGGTTTCAGACTTGTTCTTTGTGCTAAAACTTCAGCAGATAAACCCCGACACTTATCCCTTAAGTGTACAAGGCTCAAAACGCTCAAACAGACTCTGAATTGTGCTAAATGATAGTAGGAATGTGTTTGATTTTCAATGAAGTGTTCGACTGTATAGGATGGAAAATTTCGGGTTGTTACATCATCCCCTTGTTAGAGGGAATTTCGTCTCGAAATTAGAATTTAGGTAAAGGAGTAGGTATGAATAATCGTGTAAAGAGGTAGGGATACTTCCTAATCGATTGATTCTCGCGCTCCCAAGTGAATTCAAGTCCTCGGTTTGCATTACAGCGAACCTTCACTAATGGGAAGCAGATTTGTTTCGTTCGTCTGACCTCTCGGTCCATGGTCACTATGGTTCTTTCACGAAGGTGAGGCTCTTGTTGATCTCGATCTCGTCGAGTGGGATTACAAGAGTCCTGATGGAAAGGTACTTTATCAAGTTCGAGACATGAGGGTAAAATGTACGTTACTGAGTTCGCGGGGTAAGTTGAGTCGTGGATTCTTCTTTGCTCTTTCTTACTACGTGAGTAGATAAGTAGGTCATTTATAAGGAGAATGATGAATTGATCCAAGTAAGGATGGCATAACCTATTCATTAAGTTCATGAATTCTATGGATGCATTGGTCTTATCCGAGGGGTATCACTACGGACTCGTAGCGTCCGCATCGAGTTTGGAAGATTGTCCTCGGGACATCCTTCTCTAACACTCGTAACTCGTGATATTCGAATTTCAAGTTCATTTCTTAAAGGTAATTTGTTCCTTGCGGTTGGTCAACCAATTCATCTATGCGAGGCAGAGAGTAATGATTTCTAATGGAAAACTTGACGAGGTCTCCGTTAGTCGATGCTCTTACAAAATAATCCGTCTATCTTCTTGAAGAATAAGATCGGTGCTCTCCTAGGTGAGGAGCTTGGTCTTCCAATTCCATTGCTGAGTAGTCGTTAAGCTGTCCGAATGGTTCTTGTATCTCCGTAGGTGTTAAACTTTAGGGCGATCTGGTTACAGGAGTCGTATTGTGTTCTAAGTTTGTTCGTATTACGATGCGATTACTCGTAGTCTTGGGTAGTCTCCGTCCTAAAGTTCATATTAGAAGTCATACATGGTTTATCAATCACAGTCTCGTGTATACGAGTCGTATATAATTAAGATTGAAAAGGTAGTCGAATAAATGATTCTTCTTTAAGCCCACATCCAAACGAGGAAAAGAAGTTAAAGTGGAATCATCAATTCTAAACCTGTAGAACCTTGATTATATACTACCCTTGTGTATACATTCTTCAGCAATAGATCAACCGTAAGGGTCCTTGTATTAAACTTGATGTACTGTACGAGTGGTACTTCGGGGAGGTTTGCTGAGGTTTCTTCAGAAAGGATAAGAAACATGAGGTACTCTATGCATGAGTACTTCAGAGTTCAGGAATGACGGTTTCGTTAGAAAGGTGATTTCGGAGAAAGAGATGTGCGCACGAAACTGGTATTATGCGGATCGAATTGACTCAAGCTGTATGATAATATCGGAATCACTTGGAAATAAAGGCACTAGATTTGATCATAAAGGCGTTATAGACGAAACACAACAGTGCAACTTTTAACAGAGTTACAGTACTTTAGATTAACTACAGGAATACTGTTGCGAACAAGGTATACTACAAAAGGCAAGTATACGCAGCACGAGGGTCCCTTAACTGACGGGATCTCGCAAAAGATAAGACTCGAGTTGCACTAGTTTTAAACATGTTTAAAACAACACTTATTATTGAGGATTGGAAGTGAACCTATACTACAGTAGGGTCCTTCGTTGCCTTTTTCCATTCTGAGGTCAAACTCCTCCTGTTCCACCGTCATTCTTCTCTATTGGGCAGTCCCTCTTGAAGTGTCCCAGTACGCCACATAGATGGCATATTCGAGATATTTCGACATTGGTGGAACTCAAACAGATGATTTGTATGTTCTGATGATGTCTTTGAAAGATTGGTTCCTTACAAAAAGCCAATTATTCAAGATGTTCATATTTACCAAAATCCTAAGGATTGTGTTCAAAAGTCTTCAAATGTTCAGATTCATAAAAGTGAAGAGGTTGTTTAGATCTGAAATTCATTTCTGAAGCCTCAAAACCAGAATAGAAAGAGGAAGAAGAAGAACAAGGGTAAAATAAAGAAGGTTTGGATGCCTAAGGAACAAGTACCTAATGCATGTGAAAAGGTTTAGAAAGTTGAAGTCAAGCATGTTCAAAGAAACTTCAATTCTTATTTTTCTTTAGATAAAGATGTTAGAAGTTTGAGGCAAGAGAAAAGAATATTTTGTTGGTTTAATGAAATTTTTGTTTTTTTAACTAAGAAGCGGGTATTAATTTCAGAAGATGATCAATTCTCTCCAGATAAATGAGTGTGCAGGAAACCAGCTTCAATTAATCATGAATCTTAAATTGGTAGCAAAGGTTTCATAAAACCTTTGTATTAAAAAAAATCAAAAAATGGGATAAAATCTAGTGAAATCTAGTGAAAATTCAGTCAAAGATATGAAATTGTCTTGAAAAAATTATTTTTTGTTGATTTTTAATTGTTGGTAATGACAAAAAACTGAAAAGTTGAAAAAGTGGGTAAAAAAAGACATTTTCTGTAAAAAATAAGAATGTTATCTGACACATTTTAGCAAAAGGGGTGCAAGTTGTCAGTTTACTGTAATAAGAGGGTCAGATTTGGAATTATGGAAATATAGGGGTTAGATTCGGAGTTATTGACAAAATGATGCCACTTTCGGAATTTGGGTAAAAACTGCAAGTTTATTGAATCTTTAAGGGTAAATTTTGGAATTGTTTGTTCACAATTGTGACTGTATCAAAAATTGAAATCGGGATTCAATCATCACGAATCGGAACTGTACATCGCAACCAAAAATCAAAGTTACAAAATCGGAATTTCTAGTCTCAAAAATGAATTCGGAGTTCCTGGTTTCGGAATTCATGGTTCATCTCCGAATCGCTTGGAGTCATTCGGAGTTCAAAGCGTCGAAATTGAAATCGCCTTCGGAAGTTCAAAGACGATCAGAAGTTAAAATCATACTCGGAAGTTCAAAATCATAAACGAAATCGTCGGGATTTGAATTTCCGAACTGTTCAAATGGAATCGAGAGTTGGAATTCGGAGTTCACTTCATCTCCGAATCGCTCCGACCGCTCGGAGTCGTTCGGAGTTTTGGGATCAGAATTTGCGTTCGGAATGCTCAGGCTTTCGGAACAATAATCTGCACAAGTTCGGAGTTCTGTTGATTTCGAAATCGCTTCAGTCATCGGAACTTCATTGTTGCTCGGAATCAGAACCGTCTTTAGAGGTTCAGAAACCAAAAATCATTTCAGTTATTGGTTTCGGAATCACCTGGTCGCCTCAATCGGAAAGGAAAATCAAATCGGAATTAAACAGCAATAGGAATTGAACCGCAGACGAAGACTCAAAACCGATTTCGGAATTGTTTATTTGAACGAATGAATTCAATTCGTAACTGATTTGACTTTTTAAGTCAAAGAAAGCGTCATCAATCCGTTCAATTATAGAAGATGATTCAATTTATGAATTCAGTCCTCAGAGGTTACATAGCTTGGCAGAATTACACCCCATTTCTAAATCCTTTACAAATCCATGGGTTTTATCATTAAAATTTTTAGAATTTGACAAATTCTACCCAATTTCTTTATTCTTCACAAATTAATGGATTTTTACCATTTTTTTTTTAATCCCTTCTTTCCAAAATATTTTCACTTTTTTTCCTTTTCTTTGGTCTTATTCTTTTTTAATCATTTCTAAATAATTGCTTCTTATTCTATTCTTTTTGTCTAATATTTAAAAACCGAAAAATACAAAATAAGTTTTGTTATTTTTCCGGCTTTGATTTTTAAGTATTGTGATTATTCTAAAAGGAATTATTTCATCAAATCTGACAGGTTTTGGATCTTTATTATGGCAAACTCGCTCCTTATGACAGAGCAGGTTATACAACTTACTCTATGAGATAATGAAGATTGTTGGTGATTCTTTTTAACTTTCTGAATTCTCTCCATGCTATCTGTTGAAGATTCAAGGGGAGTGATGATTATTCAAGGGGGAGTTTGTATTTGGAAGGTAATATTTATTTCTCTCGCTTTGAAGACCCCATGTGCTGATGAGTCTCACAATTTAGGGGGAAATTGCCAAGAAGATCGAAAATCGTAATCTTCATCAGTTTCATCATCTATGGGGAGATTGTTGAATATTTGAGATATTCAGTTTGGCATGTTTGGTTATTTAGGGAAGCTTTTTTTAGGGTTAATCGTTTTGTGTTTCATTACTTTTCCTTTACTGTAGATGTTCTTCATCGAGTTCTTCTAAGACATTGGTTTTATATTTTCAATATATATTTTATGTTCCCTCTAAATAATCATTAGGTTAGCTTTTGATGTAAGTTTTTTCCTGATTAGGGTTTTCTTTGTACGTTCATATCAATATCAATATACACAAAACCTTTATCAAATTACTTGCATATGATGGTGACTAATTTATGATTGTTCTTGATATTCCACATTTTTCATCTCAGATTTATTCATAACACTAGCACCGATTTCCGTCTACAACATCAAGTCCCGAACCGGATCCACTAACACTTATGATCCTTGATTCTCAAAGACTTTACATAGTCCTTCGAATAGTTGGCTTCGCCCTACAACCCTATCAGACAATAACAGGGAAAAGGGTTAACCCCAAATTCTAAGCCTATGTAATTCAATTCAGCAGGGTCTTTATGATAACTAAAAGAACTTATGAATTTTTTTGATGGTTCAATGCTCCCAATGCAACAATAAACTCTTGCCAATCAACAAACGACCTGATTGCACAACATGCTTACGAGTCAACCGACAAAGACAAGATCAGATCTAATCGAATTTCACCACCCAACCTGAGTATCGACCTAGCTATAACACATCATCATATTATAACAAAACAAATTGGCCACCTTGACGGGTGTAGGGTCCCACCCCATCATGTCGACTCAACAAAGACAATCATCCTTAACTAGAGTTAGCTAATTGTGAAAGAGTTATACTCCTTTCTCACCTTACTGGCAATCTTCACCAACCCACTAATTCCCTTTTGGGCCTCACTATGATAAGGCATGAACTATCAAATGAAATACCTTCTCCTTCATCTATAAACTGACTAATGAGAGTCTAACTTCTTCTTTTGTAAGTCACGGAAGATAGGAGTAGGCATGTTGTATCAAGTGGCATCTCAATCCTTCGGCTAACCGTCCCAGATAATAACTAAAAACCTCATGTCGAACATTACGTTCTCTACTTCCTTACGTCTTGTGCCCAACCATATAATCGAATAATTAGTGCATGCCTGCAATACTTGGACTCAAGCCATTCGGGTCACTTAGGTCTGAACTAAAACTATAATCCTCTTCATCCAGACTAATCATAACCATAATTTCGATAGAGATAGAAATATGCTGCAAGCGAATCATAACATCGTATTGCACTATCTACCATCTACTAGTTCCTCAGTAACCTTTTTGACTCTTCCTGATCCCCGTACGGATCCTATGCTTCTAGTAGTACGAGCCCTTACTACCTCTCACGCCTATCAATACTCATCCGAAGACTTGTCTCAAGGTTCCCAATTCACTACTTACTACTAGTACATAACGTTCTAATCATATATACACGTGCTCAAACAAGCACACACCTAATTCTCCTAGATTTTCTGTAACATCCCGACAGGTACAAATTTAAATCATTTTATATGTATTTTGACAGGACAACTTGACGATTTGGAGGCCCCAACTCGCCGAGTAGAGATTGAGATAGCCGCGTGATTTTTAGAGGCTACTCGACGAGTTGGGGGGACCCAACTCGACGGGTAGGAGCTAAGTGTGAAAACCCTAATTTTCAGGGTTTGCACCCTATTTAAAGGGCCTTAAGTCCTTTACCCCGCCTCCCTCATCATCTGATCACCCTGAGAGAAACCCTAATTGAGATGTTATCATCTGTGTAAGAGAGAGGGGCTAATAGTGTGTGTTTTGGTGCACTATTTGAAGGAGCTTGAAGAGTAGAGGGCCTGCAACGAGAAGGAGGCTTTGGATCTGACATTTATTAAGTGGTAGTAGCTCTTTGAATGTAAAAAGGCATTACCTTGACCACTTGTTTGTTAGATCTCTCCATTAGAGAGTTTATGGCCATTTTTATCTTCTCTTTGAGTCCTTTAGTTTTTTGAGCATGCCTTGAAGATGAGACTTCAGATCTGGACAATACTAGGTCCCTTAGGCTTAAAGGTTCAAGCTTTATCAAGCTTTGGCCAAATTTCATGCCTTAAACCCTTTGTTGAGCTTTGTGTTGGGAACTTGGCCCTAGATGCTATGCCTGGAAGTAAAGCTTGCAGCTTTACGTGGCATTTCAGCCTTAGAAGGGTAGATCTAGAGTATGGGGCCTTAGTTATGCTTAAAAGCGTCTGAATGAGAGAATGGACTAAAGGGACTTGACAAGTTGGTGAGCCAACTTGACGAGTTGGTTAGTGTTTTCTGCGATAGTCTGGACGTGTTACAAACTCGGCGAGTTGGTGAGATAACTTGGCGAGTTGAGTTTGATTTTCCTGATATTTCAAAGAAACGAAGGAACTCCACGAATCGCATAGTTGCACTTGATGATTTTGGTTAACGTAGACTGTTGACTCGAGTGTTCACTTCTATTAACTTTTAGGATTTGGTCAATGTATGGATTATGGAGACCATGGAGGGGTAAAATGGTCTTTCGCCCTTTTCGAGAGTTAGAAAAAGGTTTAGCTTAACATCTTTGGAGTTGTGGTCATAAATTGTTCATTAGAGATGATTATGACATGTAGGCAGAGTTTAGACTGATTGTCGAGAATGAGACCTACTTGCTTACTTACGAGGCGAGTCTTCTCACTATACTTACCTGAGTGGTACTGCGGTGTGACCGGAGGGTCTTATTTGAGTTATTGATTGGAAGGTCTTTTGTGCTTATACTGAGTTGTGTGATATCATGCATTTTGTCTTTGTTATTTATGTTGTATATTATTCCATGCCTTATTGAGTTAGGACCGGAGGGTCTAAACCGAGTTGTGAGACCGGAGGGTCCTCAATGGGATACCGGACTGGAGGGTCCAACCCGAGTTGTGAGACCAGAGGGTCTTCACTGAGACACATGACTGGAAGGTCCTTATCGATATATAGCCATGAGAGGCTAATTATTTTTGTGTGGTATTTAGGGAACTCACTAAGCTTCATGCTTACATTGTTGTGTGAAATATGTTTGAGGTAACTCTCAGGATCACGTGAAGGCGCCGACATGATTGTACACGCCAACTTGAGATTATGTTTTGAGGATTCTAGGATATTGTTAAACATTTTGTGGTCTTGTGTTTTTAACAACTTATAAATATGGGTTTGAAAAATGTGAAATTGTGTTTTTGTGTGGTGTTAAAAATGAAAATTTTATTTGAGAATTCAGAGTGTTACAAGTTTGTATCAGAGCCTTGGTTTGAGGGATTCAGATGTACCCTTGGGTATGTCGGGACTCAAACTAAGGATTTGAGAAAATTTTCTAAAAAGAAATGATTTTTCTAAAATGAGTAAAGCTTTTAAGAGAAAACGAGATGAAGCAGTGTGTAAAATCAGCTAGAGCCCAAACGATGATTTCCCAAAATACCATTATTTTGTTTATATTATGAGATGAAATACTTATGAGATATTAGAGCTGCATGATAGTGGATAGGCTAGGTATTTCAGGAATTTAGAGCTTGAGTTGCCTAATTCATGATGCCTTAGCCTAGGGGGATGCTATTGATTGATATTATCTACTATTTGCTATGTGTGTGTGCTGAGTAGGAGTACCTAGCAGGAATCTTTTAGATAGAGCTTTGAGTCGAGGAGTAATCTTGAGGAGATACATAGATGTGCATTGAGAAATCTACTGAGAGAGTAGTATGATATATGTAAGGGATAGAGTGCTTGTGAATTAGGATCCTAGGAGGACTTAGGACGACTATGGGTTTGTGTGGAAGGTGGTATTGGGCCCGTACTACTGCAAGCATCGGATCTATATGCGACCAAAGTAAGAACCTTAGGATGATAAGGAGCATGTAGGGGTGGGTAATCGAGTGTGTGTTTGAGCTAGTCCCTGATGATTTTTGTGTTTGTGTTTCAGAGAGACTATGATGATTATCTGCAACAACCCCAGGAGCAGTGGTACTAGTGACAAGGAGATACTTAGGATCATTGCTGAGGAGGTAGCCGCAGCTATCAGGGAGGCCATACCAGAGATGTTCGGGTTTATTAAGACCACACTGATTGAGACTTTTGATGAGAAAAATGTTGTTGTCATCGAGGCTGTTGTTGTTGCAGCCACCACAACCCTAGTTGTTGCGATGGCCATAGGGGGTTACTCGTTGTTGTTTTGGGAGTTCAGCAACACGAAGCCACCTACGTTCGACGGGACCCATGACCCGATTTCTACCATGAGATGTATCTCCAACATTTAGGGGTGTTTCTATACGTGTTCATGTCTGGAGCACTTGAGAGTTCGGTTTGCACTGAACCAGCTTCACTTGGGAGCGAAGGACCGGTGAAAATTTGTGACAATTGATTTCACTCCTGCAGATCATGTTGCAGTGACTTGGGAGAGGTTTATCCAGTTGTTCAGAGACAAGTATGTTCCCCAGGTGGAGAGGGAACGATTGACACATGAGTTTCTGTCTCTCAAGCAGAAGATAGAAACAATGATAGAGATTATGAGGATGTTTCATGAGAGGGCGTTGTTTTTGCCTGAGCACGTGTCTACTAAGCAGGCACGTGTGAGCCAGTACTTGAGCATTTTGAGGAGAGATATTTGGCAGTTCGTGGTGAACTCATCATATCGGAGAGTGGTTGAGTTATAGACTAATTCAAGGAAGAGAGAGATTGAGATGGAGATTCATACCAGGGAGGAGGGAGAGCCTCAGGGGAGGGACAGGAGACCAGTGCAGTCGTAGCCGGCGACGAAGCGGGCTAAGCCCATTGATTCGAGAGCAGGAGGCCAGAAGGTCCGCACTTGTGGCAAGTGCGGCAAGAGCCATGAGGGATCTTTTCGAGTAGGGATTTTCTACAAATATGGAAAGGTGGGGCATATGGCGAAGGACTGCCCCAAGGGATTTTCAGTTTGCTTTCATTGCAACCAGACTGGCCACCGGAAGGTCGAGTGTCCTCAGCTCACTTAGGGATCAACCTAGGCTTCTACTCCAACTACTTTATGCGTTATTGATGGCCATCTGGGGAAGGACGAGGCTCCGAGAGCTCGTAGGAGAGCATCCCAGTTGACTGCGGAGGAGGTCCGCGCCCGCGCCTGATGTTGTTGCTGGTTTGTATCTCCTTATTCATGTTATTTTGAGATTTTTTTATGCTTATACTGTTGGATATAGTGTCTAAGTTCATAACTATATTTGGTATGTACTTGACCCGACCCGACATGGTCCATTTGGGTTGCACTTCACCCAAACAATTTATGGATAATATTTGAGAATAGTACAAGTTATGATTTATTAATATATTATAAGTTCTAATATATTAATATAAGATCATATTATTTAATTAGTAGTGATCTATAATTAATCTAGGATTAATTTAGAGATCAAAGATATTACTAATTAAATATGGGCTTCTATATTTATATAGTGTGGGCTAAAGCTTATTTGGAATGGGCTAGGCTTGCATGGAAAAGTCCATGGATACTCCATGGAGCTTTAACCCATGGATCTCATGGAAATGAAGAGACATGGGTTTTAGGGATGTAACCCTAATCCTCCACACTATATAAAGGAGGCTTTGGTTCTTGAAATGACTAGTTAGACACTTGTTGAGGTGAGGGCAAATTTCAAGATAGTAGTGACTATTCTCTCAAAGTTCCAAGTTTGTGGTGATTTGTGATTTCCACTTGAGGCATCCACACTATTGGTGCTAGGCTCAAAAACTCCAAGCAATCAACTACAACTTCAAGGTAAGTATTTCTTCTAGCTTTATTTGATTCATGTTCCCCATGCCATGCTAGCTAGGATATAAACCTTGGAAAATTAATTATTTGCATGTATCTTAGACAAACATAGATCCAAGGTTTATTAGGGTTGCATGTACACTTAAGAAGTGTTAGAATGCTCAAAACCCAACAGTGGTATCAGAGCCTAGGCTTGTTTGTTTGATACTTGTTGTAATATTTTGGAAAAAGTCGAAAAACTTGCTGTCTGACTGTTGGACTCGGTGAGTCCATGGGGGGACTCGTCGAGTAGGTTCATGCACTCGGCGAGTAGGGTCAACAGAGTGAATATTTTCGACTTTAGTTGCTGGAAATGGATTAGAAACATTACCCTAAACTGTTTTGGTACTTGAAAACTTGTTTTAGATGGTGTAATGTCATTGCTAATTCATTTACAACAACTAGTTATCAAAATTACAAAGTTTAAGTGTGATTTTGATTCATGAAAGTGTTCATATTCATGTTCTTGTTCTTATGATGTTTAGATGATCATAGGAATTATTTGTAACCTATGTGGTAGATTAATTTTGATCATAATGTGTTTTAATGGAGTCCATAACTTGTCCTCAAGTTATGGAAAACCAAAAGTCACTTGGATTAAAAACCATTAAAAGAACACAAGAGTTAGAAAAATGAAGAGTCTTCATTTTATTACTCTATTAAACTCATAAGTTACAAGAAATGAAAAGTTTTGAAAGTTTACAAAACTTGCCCTCAAGTTTTGGGACAAGTAAAGTCAAGTTAATCTTTAGTTCCAACCCTTAGAATTTTAAAAGTTAAAATTCAACCCTTATACTTATATTATTATGATTTAATAATTATATATATATATATATATATATATATATCTATATATATATATATATATATATATATATATGTGTGTGTGTGTGTGTGTGTGTGTATGTATAAGAACAAAGTCGTCTTACCGCTAGTACGCCTCATTCAAGAAGCCGGTCTATAAGGTGGGTATAAGGTTGTTGCCTATAAAATGGCAACTTAATGGGTGTCCACTCTCACCCACCGCTTGCTTGACTGGTGGAGGGTCGTTAGCCGAACGGGTAAGACAAGGACTTATAAATTCTCATTTAAAGTATGATGAATATTATAAAGTAACTAAATGTGTTATTAAATTCTCAATCTTAGTTACTTTAGGAAAAATGTGAATAAGGTGCTAATCCATGAAATTACACTTTACACTTTGTTTAAGTCGTTGGTGGAGCGTGTGTGGTTAACCGGCACACTAACTTGCACTTAACAAGGTAGGTAAAGGGTGACTTAAGGTTTATTATAGTATCGATGGAGCGTGTGTGGTTTACCGGCACATCGATTGAGTAATAAACTTTAAGGGTACCAAGTGATTTGTATAGTTACTTCACACCTCGTTTTGTGATCCTCGGCATCCCAGTCACTAAACTTGGAGGGCACACTCGAGATTGAAACATGCATTTGAAAAGTTCATTGAATCTCAAAGAATCTAGGAATTTCTAAGAACCAATCAAAAACCTAATATTTAAATATTTCGGTTTTCGTGGTGGGAATTAGTGAATCGTCATTCACCTACCTTTCAAATATGTTATAGCTTGGATTACGGCATACCTCTTCTAAGTTATAATATATTGTGATTGGATCCTAGCCTTAATATTACATTTGGGTGTTTTATTAAGGACTCTCTTAATATCTAAACTAATCTAGTTCTCTTCTTTCAGATGTCTTCAAACAATGCTGCTTCTGGCTCTAATCCTAATGGCTCCTTTACCCTTATGAACTTGTGTGGGAAAGTCACTTTTGATGGATCCAACTTCAATGAGTGGATCAGAAACATCAAGATGATTACCCGCTACGAGGACAAAGAATATGTCCCTTACAAGGAGCTTAAGGAGATTGATGAGACCACTGCAACTCCCCAGGAGATCGCTGACTTTCAGGCACATGAAAGGGATGCTATGAAAATGGCTTGCATCATGATGACCACGATGACAGCGGAACTCCAAAAGTCTTATGAGGATTTCTACCCTTATGAAATACACCAAGATTTGATGGAAAGATACCATCAAAGTGCACGACAAGAGAGGTATGAAATCATCTGCTCCATGATAACAGCCATGATGAAGGACGGGGAATCCGTCACGAGCCACATGTAGAAAATGCAAAGGTATGTGGATCGATTGCTGAAGCTTAATGTGAACTTCCCTGAGGAGCTTGCAATATATATCATTTTACACTCCTTACCATCGTGCTATGATCAATTCCGCATGACATATCACATGAATAAGGTGGAGGGTTTTGGTCATAAGACATCCTATGTGCTCATACAAACCCTAATGCTCGGATCTAGGTTTCTCTATTGTACATGCTTTGAATCCAAGACTATAAACCCTAATTCTAGCATATGGAAATCGAAATTAACATATAATTAGGTTTAAGATATTACCTTGATTGTTATGTAGCAATAACAATCCGAATTCCTCCTTGAATTGACTTTGGAATGCTTAGAGTCACAAGTGTCACTCCTCTAATGGCTTACAAACACCAAGAGCAAATGGAGAAGGTATAAAGAGAGAGGAGAGAGTTTAGAATTCGTCCTTAGGACTCCTTGGGAAGAGATTCACGAATTCATGAGCCAAGGGGTGTTTATATAGGTGTTCAGATAGGGTTTCAGTCATTATCCTTATCTAGTTGCTTATCCACAAAGCAACCCATAAGATAATCCTTGAATCCTTATCATAGTCGAATTCTAAGGCCTTATCACCTCAAATTCGTCCAACCTACTAATAAGATAATCCTTACCTTATTTTGGAACTATCACATAATTACAAATCAGCCCCTCTAGTATAATTAATTACACTTGATCACAAAATTAACTCTTAATTAATTATTGACAAATATTAATTAAACAAATATGATTTCTCCTTTAATATATTATTCTTATAACATATTAATAAATCATAATAACCTCTCTCTCTTTATTTATTTCTCCAATCAAGTTGCTTTGGTGAAGGCAACCCAAAAGGACCATGCACCATCGGGTCAAGTACATACCAAAATAGTTATGGACTTAGACACTAATCCAACAGTCTCCCACTTGGATAAGTCTAACAACTATTATGTGTATGACTTCAGATCCTGATCTGCAATCGTAGCTTTCCAAAGCCGTTGTCAACTCTGATCCTATCAGATACGCGTGTCCTTAGATATATATTCCTCCATTCTAGATATCGTCTGATATATGATTTTTAATCATTCTCTTTGTACTATATCTCGATTTCCAATTTATGACGACTGACTAAAAGAACAAATCAAATTAGCCCTAGCCCGGCTGAGCATTTACGTTTGTCATCACTAAACCATCGAGGGGCCCAAAAGATATCGCTTTTATCCTTCTTTTGGATAAAAGGAACGGATAAACTTTGATACAATGCTTGCTTGCACTTACTAACCAAATCACACACAACAATATGTTTTATAACACCAAGTTACTAGTGCGTTTACATATTATCAATGTGCAACCGATTAGCAAGATACAACTCACACATCTCAATTTCAAGAATATAAGATGTTATCGTCTCACCAATCACTCATGATATAATTCATGGAGTGATCCAAGTGAGCATGGGTTTAATCCAATGCTCAAATTCATATTCATAAGCACTCATGAACGTTGCAGCAAACATTTGCTTATGTCTAATCCTCTTTAGACAATCCACACACCAATTCATGATAGTCTTCATTCATATCTACTTCCAACATATGAATGACTGTGGCCCGTTCGAATAATTCGATTATTCTTAATAAACTCAATTATTCTGGAAGTCAAAACATGCAAATGTGAAACAAAAGAATAATACTAATCTCATATGGCCTCAAACCTTTGAGTATAAATAAAACTCCTTTTATTTATCACCACACTAATTACTCATTATTTGTCGTTTCGGGTAATCAACTTCTTACTTGAATTATAACACTTGTCCCATGCTTTTAGCATGCACACAATGTTTACCTATGGTTCTTACTTTTGTGAAATAGACAAATTGAACACATTTCCAATCATTCTCATTTTACAACTCCAAATCCATTTTCTTAAGTGTAAGAATATCAAATTCTTGTTACTTATAGAATATACTAGATTCTAACACTTTATGCAACGATCCTTTTGTAATGTCACTGCACCAAAGTCTCAAAGACTATTGCCAATGATATTACAAAGCCCTCTAACGTAGATTGTTACAAGATAATTCCTTAGATATGATGTCTCTCACTCAAAGTACATTCCTTTGAACATCCTTTTGCATAAAAGTTTCTAATCTAGACATAGATTTTCAATATTTACTTCCCAATATGGACACGCTTCCATATGTTCCATATGACAACATATTCTTAATAGAATCTTATCTATTCATAATAATGTCAATATGGTCCATCCAATACCATGCTTCCAACTACTCACAAGCAACCAATCCTCATCGAACTTTGGATTGTCCTTTGATAGTTGTTTAATTATTTTAGTCAAAACCAATTCTAGTCCCTTTTCCCTCTAAATGCGCTAGACATTTGGAAAATTTAAGAATGGTCAAACATTAAAGCATTTGCAATCGATCCTATACCCGAAGCGTATGGGACACAACGCATAATGTTTTATTTTCTATGTTCTCAAAATTCGAATTGTGAAGAGGATTGTCGTAATCATAATCGAAATTTTAAGAACACACAATGTACCTTTGACTAAATTTATTAACATTCCACAACCTAATCCTTTAGATTTGAAATAAAGCATAATATTCTCTCCCTTAATTATAGCAAAACAACTTTATAACCCTTACTACTTTGCAAGGTTTAACTCTTGTTTTCTATAATTAATATTGCCAACTTTGCAATACGTGCGTTAATAATCATACAATCATAACATTTATGCTCCCACTATCATGATGATTATTGTAAAACATAACACTTATGCTCCCACTAGCTTTGACATGTATTCATAAACATCTTAACTTTCAGAAAACAATACCTATTGAATTTCTTAAGTCCATGTTTCTAATACTTAATGCTTTGATAATCTTTTATCAAGGCTTCTTGAACTTATACACCTTTGCCTTTAGATAGTTCATATGTGTGTCTCAACAATTAAGAATAATTGCCAATCCTCACAATTCAAATTATGGAAAGGGATACCGTAACCATAATCGAATTCGAGAATGCAATTTTACAATCACTATCTCTTTAAAATCTTTTTTAGTGAAAGCATTTCCTCACAATCATTTTCATGAAGGAGGAAATCTTATGACACTTAGATTTTAAATGGTGTATGTGTTTCTATCCATGTGAATTTGTTGAAACCAAAGTTTACGACAAATTCAAACTCATATGGACCGAACTTTCTTAATCTTGATTTCTTGCCTTATGGTAGTACAGCTGTCCACCACGTCTTCCAAGTAGTTAAGCAGCTCACCTTTTCCTATCAATGTACCTTTCATTGATTAAGGTGCCTTGCCTTTTATGCGTTCAAAATGAGAACTCATAGGACTCACATGCATAATTAACTCAATTGGAACAACACATAATCAAAATATTCTCAACACAATAGGTTGTAAACCTCAACTCGTGTGCTAGTGATGATCGATAAGGTTTATTTGATTTGTTCTTGAAACCTTTCAAGACCATTAAGACTCCCACTGACTCCTTGACATATAAGATTCTTTTGTCAATAACCATTTCTTAACAAACAAATATTCAAGAGTTAGTGTAGCTTTTATCAAAACACTTCATAAATTGGTCCAAGTTGGTCTTTGTCTTATTCAAGACATCACAACTTTCCTTATTTTATGAATGTTATAAACTTTTAATACTTTTCACTCATTGCCACAATCTTAACTTGAAGACTTGTTATTGGAACGAAGTATGATAGACTTCTTGATTTAACCATTTCTTCAATTCTTGATTCCTCTTCTCAACCATACAATTGTACTAAGACTTACTTAGGGGATCAATTGAGATATGGTTCTTAATCATTAAGACCTATCATAAAGCATAAAAGGTGCTCTCCCTTCTTCTTAGAATGGAGAAACTTTTATCTTTCTGCCTACTTGATTCTTCTTATTCGTTCTGCTATTGATTTAAACATTTTCAATCAATTCAGAATTACACTTAATCATATAAGCATAATCATATTTACTAAACCTTTAGTAAATCATGACGAATGTCTTTTTTACTCTTATGGTGGACTTGATCAACACGCAACTTTGTGTATTCGATCTCCAAGTCCTTCACTTGACACTTTGTCAATGAATTAGTCTAATTTCCAAAATATGAAATTTCTCATTCATCGTGCAACCAAGTTGCATGATTCCAAGTTTCTGTCCAATTGAAACTTGGGCGATGAGAAACTCTCCATATTTGGTAAATTCTTGACTTTCCATAACACAATAAGAAACAAATCCACTATTGCTAATAATTTTAACATCAATTTTTCATACACGCCATTGTAAGGATAAATAAATAAAATTTAAAATCAAAATTTATTTTATTGCGGAAAAATTTGTCCTTCACAATGTAACTCATTGAAAAACTTATGCTAATACATCTTTCTTAGCAATCTAATTCTAACTCTAAGTAGTAGCTCAAGAATCTAATCTTCGAGAAACGTGATCGAAATCCATTCCTTCACGGTTAGATTCTGCTCACTTCTTCCCTTAAGCTTCCTTTCTTTTCTTCGATCTTACAAGACATCAATTGTAATCTTATCACATTATGTATTAAGAATCTAGAATAGAAGATCAAAAGAGTTAGTTAATGGATTTTACCTATATTAGAGCCATACGTTTCGACTCTCCCATCTCTTAGATCTCTTAGGTAAATAGGGCAGCTTCGTCTCCAATGCCCCTTCTCATGGCAATAAAAGCAAATTGACTCTTTTTGGAACAGGACATGGAACTACTTCAGACATCTCCTTTCTCTTATGATCAATCTTTTCAATCATAGCATGTCTTTCGTTGCCATTGTCTATATCCATAGAGGTCTCGAAGGCAGATTCACCAATCAACTTTGCTTTTCTATTGCGCCAAACCATTGTTGATTCAGCAGCAATAAGCATATAGGTGAGATCTATAAGGGTCACGTCGCGGTTCATCATATAGTACTCTCTTACGAACTCACTATATGTGTTAGGAAGTGACTGAAGAACCCAATCAACAGCCATTTCCTCACAGACAATGGATCCCAACATTCTTAACCTATCAATATGTGACTTCATCCCTAGGACGTGTGCACACACCGACTTTCCTTCTTTATGTTCACTTGCCAAAAGGGCTTGAGGGATCTTGAACTTTTCAAGCCTTTGAACTTGTGGGTTAGGGAGAATAATTGGAGGAGGAGGAGGAAGTGAAGCATGATTTCTTGTTCCTCGATCGAATCGTGGAATATCATCTTCATGTGGAATGCTTGTTCCACGGGATTTGGGAAGACCATAGTTGTCGAACTTTGACATCTACAAAACGGGAGAAAACAAATTCAAGTTAGTTGATCGATTGAGTCCTTAGTAAATCACCCAAATGAAATACTAAGGCTAGGACCCAACACAATACGCTACAACCTAGAAAAGGGATGTCGTAATCTAGTTGCAGAATATTTGAAGGTAAGTGAATGACGATTCACTAATTTCCACCATGAAAAACGAAAAAATAAATTTAAGTTTTAAATCTATGAAAACTCCTAGATCCTTTGAGGATTTTCGGGTGTGCCTCTTGAGAGGCAGGTGGAGTTCCGAATTGATCTGATTCCGGGTGCAATGCCTATTGCCAAGGCACCTTATGGCCTTGCGCCGCCCGAGATGTAGGAGTTATCCTCATAGCTCCAAGACCTGCTGGGGAAGGGTTTCACTAGACCGAGTAGCTCGCCGTGTTGTTCACACCGGATGTGCATCGACTAGCGGGAGTTGAACAAGCTGACAGTCAAGAACCGTTATATACTACTGAGGATAGACAATTTGTTTGAATTGCAGGGGACATCTTGGTTTTTCAAGATTTATTTGAGATTTGGGTATCATCAGATGAGATTTTGCGAGGAGGATATTAAGAAGAGGGCCTTTCGAACTCGTTATGGGCATTACGAGTTTGTGGTAATGCCTTTTGGTCTCACCAATGCACCAAAATCGTTCATGGACCTCATGAACCGGGTGTGCAGGCCCATGATGGATCGGTCGATGATTTTGTTCATTGATGACATTTTGGTGTACTCGAGGTCTAGGGAACAACACGAGGAGCATTTGAGGTAGATTCTTGGAGTGTTGAGGATGGAGAGGATTTATACTAGATTCTCCAAGTGTGATTTCTAGTTACAAGAGGTCCAGTTTTTGGGACACCTCGTTAACCAGAATGGGATTTTGGTCGAACCGGCCAAGATTGAGGCAGTTATGCAAGGGAAGTGTCGAGATCCCCATCCGAGATCAGGAGTTTTCTGAGCCTGGCAGACTACTATCGGAGGTTTATCAGAGATTTCTCCATGATTGTTGTTCCTATCACCAGATTGACCAGGAAGGGTGTTACTTTTGTTTGGGGGCCCGAGCAGCAGGCTTCATTCGAGACACTTCGCTATAGATTGTGTGAAGCCCCAGTGTTAGCTATTCCGGAGGGAGTAGAAGACTTTGTAGTCTATTGTGATGCATCCATATCTGGGATGGGTACCGTGTTGATGCAGAGGGGACACGTGATAGCATATGCATCGAGGCAGCTGAAGCTTCACGAGACGAGGTATCCCACCCATGATTTGGAGCTGGGGCAGTGGTATTCACCTACAAGATTTGGTGCCACTATCTTTATGGTGTCTGATGTACCATATACACGGACCATAAGAGACTGTAGTACCTTATGGATCAACCCAACCTGAATATGAGATAGAGGAGGTGGTTGGATGTAGTGAAAGACTATGACTAAGATTCAAGTTTATACCTCAATAAGAAAGATCAAATTGAACAAAGTCTAGATCTACAAGTTCCAATGCAACCAACACTTCTCCAAAGAGATCATTCGTTTTCCAAGACGCACCAAGAACACTCCAAAGCACTCAAGAACACCTTCTTTTACTCAAAAGGCTCAAACTAGGATTAGGTTTTCAAAGGGAGGGTGTTGGAGAGGTGGAGGCTGAGAATGAAATGGGTTTGGGGAAGCTAAGGAGCTAACTATGGCTCAAACCACGAAAATAGGGTTTGGGCACTAATCGCGTACGCCCAACATACCGGGGATGCCTTAGTATACCCAACGTACATCTTGTACGCCCAATATACTAGACTAAGTCCAAAACCTTCCTAATTTATAACGGTCATAACTTCTTCGTTCCAACTCCGTTTTTTATGATCTTTGTATCTATAATGTAACACCCTGTTCTTAAAGTGTTTAATTATGAGTCCCTGAGATTTAAAAGGAAGGGTAATTCTGGTCCTTTTTTGGGAAATGGGTTCTATACGAGAAGGTTTCGGGCTGGTGTATGTTGTTAGAAGCATTGGGCTTCTTGTCACACTCGTATGAATGTAAAGTTAATTGGGAGCGGGTTTAGATTAGAGGAGTTGCGGTGTTTTGAAGTTGATCATTGTTATAGATCTTTGCGAAATAAGTGGGAAAGGTCCCATGCATGCATGGCATGCATGCATGCATTTTTGAAGTTTGGCTGGGTACACCCAGCGTAAGCTGGACGTACGCCCATCGTAAAGGGAGGAAAGATGCGGGTTCGCCGGGTAAGTACGCCCAGCGTACTCTCAGAAACCCCAAACCCTAATTTAGGGTCATCCACTATATAAGGAACATGTTAGTTCACACCCTAGCCTCCTTAAGCTCATCCTTAACCTCAGAAAACCCTAGAAAACCCGTATTCCTCCATTGTTGGGTGTGTTTGACCTTGGAAAGCTCATTTTGGCAAAAGAAAGGCTTGAAGGAGAAAAGAGAAGTTGTCAAAGAAGAAGAGGATCGATTGGAGCTTGTAGATCTGAAGAGATACCATCCTTTGGAGCTTGTTTGAGGTATAAAGCTTCTTGCTTGACATTCATATTGTGTAGATCTATGTATTGTGAAGCTTTGACACCATTCTTGTCCCAAAAGTCCCCACCTTGTTGCATGTTTCGAGTTGGTCAAGATTATTTGTCCTTTCAGACCTTTTGGAGAGGTCTTGAGTGCGAAAAATGAGGTCCCAAGGGCTGTAGTTGTTCCATGTGTGAGAAACATAGGTCTTAATGGATTAAGACCTTGGATTAAGAGCATATGGACGTCCCAAGTGATAAAGTTTGAGACTTTATGAATTCTAATCATATTTGGCCTAGGGATCTGAAGTTTAGGCTTAAGAGCTTAAGCCATTAAGAGGTTAGAAGGACTTAATGTGTAGCGCAGTTACACCCCGCGTAACCTTTGAGTACGCCCCGTGTAGCGGGCAAGAGCCCCGATCCCCCTTTGTGAATCAATGTTGTACGCCCCGCGTACCAAGGAGGGTACGCCCAGCGTACTCCCCCTGATTGGATCTTAATTTTGGGCCTTTGAGTTTGGGTCGTTTGTGGGTAGTTGTTTATTGGGCCAAGTCTGGGAATTTATGGATAGAGTATTTTGGGCCCAATTATTGTTATGGACATTGGATCTAGGCCCATTTGGTGAGGTGGGCCCAATTTGGTAAATTGGGCCAATATTGCACTTTGTATGAGATTTGGACTTTGGTCTTGGCCCGATAAGTGGATGTATGCTTGGCCTAATGATTATTTTGTTATGATGGCTAGTTCGGGGTTTGCGGTGAGTTGGTGATTCGAGAGTCTACTTCTTCTTTGTTCAGAGTATCGGCATTCGCGAGGTGAGTTATCATCACTATATCGACAGGGTCTAAGGCACCAAGGCCGGCCCTTTATTGAATTGAGATTCGGATATTTGTTGTTATGTTATTGGTTTGATATGTTTACATCATGGTAGCTAGGATGGTATATGTTAGAGACCTGGTTAAGGTCGGTTTCCTGATATGCAAGGTGATGCTATGTTAGTGACCGGTTAGGTCGGTATCCTTGTTAGGGTAATGATATGTTATGTGATTTGCTTGATCGGCTTGTTGACTATGAAGTGTTATATGGTTGTATGTTATGTGCACATGGTTGTTTGGACTGGAGTTGGGTTGAGGCGGGTCCTGCTTTGTGCTGTAGGCCAAAATACCCAGGGCGGACCGGTTGTTCCGAAGGCCCAACGAGCGGTCCGGATAGGCTGTAGGCCCCACGAGGGCGGACCAGATGTACCGAGGCTCCAAGAGTGGACCAGGCCGACTGAAGGCCCGATGCGGGCGGACCATTCATACTGTAGACTCAGAGAGTGGACCAGGTGGGTTGAAGGCCCGGTGCGGGCGGACCAACCACACTGCAGACTCAAAGGACATGACTAGATTCGGAGGATGGACCCGGTGGACTGAAGGCCCGATACGGCGAACCAGTCACACAGTAGACCCGATATGCATGGCTGTTCTATGTTCTGTTATGTTATGTATGCTATTTATGTTATGGGCCGGAAGGCAATATGTTTTGGATCGGAAGGTCGTAGCCTGGAAGGGCGTATATCTGGTTGGTATTTTTGGGGGTATCTCACTAAGCTTTCGGGCTTACAGTTGTGGTTTAAATGTTTTTCAGGTTCTTCAGGAGACCGTGGCAAGGCGAAGGCATGATCGTACCGCTCCTCGTGTTTATGTTTATGACATGGTTCTGGGAATACTCTGATAATAAATGTATTGAAAACCTTTTTGTAATAACATTATTAAAATGGGTTGTTTTTTAAAAGTTTAAATTTTGTTGAAATTTTTGGTCGTTACAAGTTGGCATCAGAGCCTTGGTTTGAGTGAATTGGAGGAACATTCGTGTGAATTCAGTCTCAAATCAAGGAGAGTTTTTAAAAAGAGAAATTAAAATGGTTTTCAAATTAAGTAAAAAGAGGATGCGGAGGTGCGATCAGCCGAAGCCAGTAAGTAACCCCAAAATACCATACATGATGTTTGTTTTCAAGCTTTGATAGAACAGTATGCTAGTACTAGGCTAGGGATTTTCAGGATTTCATGATAATGTTGCCTGTTTTATATGCCTGCTAGCCTAGGGTTTCCCTCTGTATGAGATTTCCAGTGTTCCTGTAGGAGTGAGGATCGAGCGCCTGCTATGTATATTTGTCACTAGGGTGTTGTGGTAGTACTTCATACAAATATGGGTAGGTGTGGAAGGTAGTATGGGCCCGTACTACTGAAAGCACATGACCCATACGCATATCAGGAAAACCATGACCTCTAGGGTTGGGTTGAGAGTTGGTTCCCAGGATAGTGGGAAGTGTCTGAGATTTTGTGGTTTATTTTCAGTATGGAGATTTTCGAGGCATGCTGGGAGTGGATCCGAGTCAGGATCGCGAGCAGGAGAGGGAGTTCCGGGCGGGTTAGTATCGCCCGAGGTTATCAGACAGAGGAGCACGTGCGAGTTGGATGCGAGGATTCGTGAGATCCTACATGAGGAGGTTGTTGCGTTGTTCCGGGCCGAGCTGCCGGAACTGTTTGGGTCGATCAAGACCGCCATGGTGGAGTATTTTGATGAGGGCTATGCGGCTCTCACTGAGACGGCTGCCGCGGCGGCTACAACAGCTATAGCAGCGGCAGGGGGAGGAGCTAGTAGAGTTTTTCAGTATCGGGACTTCAATAATACGAAGCCTCCCACCTTTGATGGATTTCAGGACCCGATCGTTTCTATAAGATGGTTATCGGACGTGGAGGGGTGTTTCTTCACATGTTCATGCCCTGCTGATCAGAGGGTGAGGTGTGCTCTGAACCTGTTAAGGCTCGGGGCAAAGGATTGATGGAGATTAACCACGGGGTCATACTCAGATGCGCAGAGGGCTTCGGTTTCATGGGATCAGTTCAGAGAGATGTTCAGCACTTGTTATGTTCCGCAGGTCGAGAGGGAGAGGTTGGCTCAAGAGTTCCTTGAGCTGAATAAGGATTCGGAGTCGGTGACGGAGATTACCAGGATGTTTACTGAGAGGGCGATGTTTTTCCCTGAGTTCGCTTCGGAGCAGGCTCAGATGTCCCGATATCTGAGTATGCTGAAGAGAGATATCAGACAGTTTGTGTCCGCGCAGAGGTGCGAGACTTAGTTGGAGTTGCAGGAGGCTGCCAGGCGGCGTGAGTTAGAGATTGAGTTGCAGTTGCGTGAGCTGAGGCAAGCTCTGGTGCAGTCGCAGCCGACGTCGAAACGATCCAAGACCGTTGATTACAAGGTGAGAGATCAGGGTGGCCACGTTTGTGGGAAGTGTGGGAGGGGTAACACCGGATTTTGTAGGTCCGGTGGTGCATGCCGCAAGTGCGGAAAGGAGGGGCACTATACGAGGGATTGTCGGCAGTCAGAGCCGGTTCGGGATTTGAGGATTTGTTATCATTGTCATCAGGTTGGGCACTTGAGGGTCAACTATCCACAGCTTGTTGCAGGACCGGTGTAGGCTCCAGTACCGGCCACTTTGAGGATCACAGGTGGAGGTCAGGGTGGAGCGGAGCCCCCAAGAGCTCAGGGTCGTGCTTTTCAGCTTTCAGCAGAGGAGGTCAGAGCAGTGCCGGATGCAACTGCGGGTATGTTCCTTTCTTTTTATCTTGTTATCTTGTGATTATTGTGGAGTATTGTTATCTGCTAGACTCGTGGTGTGGTTTTTCGTTCTGGTATCCGTTGTTCCTTGAGGGTTTGGTATGGTTATGGGTTTTCGTTGGTTATCATTCATGAGGGTTATTCGTGGAAATACGGTGTTGATTTGAATGTCGGGTAGCATCTACAGTCTGAGGAGTGGATAGTTGAAGATTGAGTTTCTTTCGAGCGGGATGATCAGTGTAGAAATGTGTTTTTGCGAAGGTTGCTAGTGCTAGTGGGAATCAGTCCGCGTGTAAGTGTTGGGTTTTGTGCAAGGTTATTTTGTGAGGTCGGTGATAGCGACCGGTGGTTGATAGTCAGTGCCCTAAGTAGGGGAGAATTGGAAATTCTCCGGATGGTCGATAGGCTTGAGAGATTGTTTAGCTGCTTGGGATTCAGCGGTATTTCTGTCAGCCGAGAGCAGGCAGGTATGGGTGAGTAGCAGGCGTGAGGGGCGGGATACAAACCTATGGCATTGATTGTGGAGGGCCTGGGATCAGGCTGGGATCGAGTATGTATGATGGAGATAGAGTTCGGAACCCCTAGAGGGCTAGAACAGTATGTATGGGAGGATTTCCCGGAGAGATAACTCAGAATGATGGATGCTAGTCGAGCGGTCCGGATAGACTGAAGGCCGGTAGGCATACCAGTCAGGTTGAAGGCTCGGGAGATGGTCCAGCCAGATTGAAGGCCCTGGAGGGCGGTCCAGATTGGCTGAAGGTTTTGAGAGTGGTCCAGATAGGCTGAAGACCTGGTAAGGTGGTCCAGTCATGTTGAAGACTCTGCAAGTATTATTGGATCGGTTCGAGGAAATGGGTTGGGTATGTTGTGATGTGTTAGCATTAGAAGGTCTGTCCCCGGGTATTGATTGTGATTAGTGGAGATAGTGCATGGACTCGAGAGTCCTTGCGAGCAGGTTCAGGACATGTGTGTTGCATGGATAGCGATTATGCTATAAGGGAATGTAAATTCACGGAAGTGGAAGTAGCAACGTAGGGTTATGATGGGAGTGGTCAAATTATGGTCATTGAGCAGCGAGATAGCGACAGTGGTATGGGATCACATCCGGGTTGGATGGTTGCTGACGCTCGGCAGGAATGCATGGATGGAATCTCGGATTTCCAGATAGATTTTGTTTTATGTGGTGAAAATTCATCCGTAAGGATGTTTGGAAGTGTCATCAGTGTATCGGGGTTTTCCTAACCCGAGGACACTAGAGCCAGTTCGGTGCGATTATGAGATTGCGGTGGAGAACTCGTGGGAGTTACTCTAAGGCTGAAGCACGTGTCATCCTGTCAGCAAGAAAGGTAAAGTTGGGTTTCGGATTTCGATGGTCGAGTCTTGAGTAGCCTGGTCCGGTGAATGTCAGGCGGTGCATTGCAGGGGTAGTTTCGGAGTAGAGTTGTCACAGGCTTCGAGGACGAAGCCCAATTTAAGTGGGGGAGAATTGTAACATCCCGTTCTTAAAGTGTTTAATTATGAGTCCCTAAGATTTAAGAGGAAGGGTAATTCTGGTCCTTTTCGGGAAATGGGTTCTATCCGAGAAGGTTTCGGGATGGTGTATGTTGTTAGAAGCATTGGGCTTCGTGTCACCCTCATATGAATGTAAAGTTATTTGGGAGCGGGTTTAGATTAGAGGAGTTGCGGTGTTTTGAAGTTGATCATTGTTATAGCTCTTTGCGAAATAAGTGGGAAAGGTCCCATGCATGCATGGCATGCATGCATGCATTTTTGAAGTTTAGCTGGGTACACCCAGCGTAAGCTGGATGTACGCCCAGCGTAAAGGGAGGAAAGATGCGAGTTGGCTGGGTGAGTACGCCCAGCGTACTCTCAGAAACCCCAAACCCTAACTTAGGGTCAGCCACTATATAAGGAACATGTTGGTTCACACCCTAGCCTCCTTAAGCTCATCCTTAACCTCAGAAAACCCTAGAAAACCGGTATTCCTCCATTGTTGGGTGTGTTTGACCTTGGAAAGCTCATTTTGGCAAAAGAAAGGCTTGAAGGAGAAAAGAGAAGTTGTCAAAGAAGAAGAGGATCGATTGGATCTTGTAGATATGAAGAGATACCATCCTTTGGAGCTTGTTTGAGGTATAAAGCTTCTTGCTTTACATTCATATTGTGTAGATCTATGTATTGTGAAGCTTTGACACCATTCTTGTCCCAAAAGTCCCCACCTTGTTGCATGTTTCGAGTTGGTCAAGATTATTTGTCCTTTCAGACCTTTTGGAGAGGTCTTGAGTGAGAAAAATGAGGTCCCAAGGGTTGTAGTTGTTCCATGTGTGAGAAACATAGGTCTTAATGGATTAAGACCTTGGATTAAGAGCTTATGGACGTCCCAAGTGATAAAGTTTGAGACTTTATGAATTCTAATCATATTTGGCCTAGGGATCTGAAGTTTAGGCTTAAGAGCTTAAGCCATTAAGAGGTTAGAAGGACTTAATGTGTAGCGCAGTTACACCCCGTGTAACCTTTGAGTACGCCCTGCGTAGCGGGCCAGAGCCCCGATCCCCCTTTGCGAATCAATGTTGTACGCCCCGCGTACCAAGGAGGGTACGCCCATCGTACTCCCCCTGATTGGATCTTAATTTTGGGCCTTTGAGTTTGGGTCGTTTGTGGGTAGTTGTTTATTGGGCCAAGTCTCGGAATTTATGGATAGAGTATTTTGGGCCCAATTATTGTTATGGACATTGGATCTAGGCCCATTTGGTGAGGTGGGCCCAATTTGGTAAATTGGGCCAATATTGGACTTTGTATGAGATTTGGACTTTGGTCTTGGCTCGATAAGTGGATGTATGCTTGGCCTAATGATTATTTTGTTATGATGGCTAGTTCGGGATTTGCGGTGAGTTGGTGATTCAAGAGTTCGCTTCTTCTATTCAGAGTATCGGCATTCGCGAGGTGAGTTATCCTCACTATATCGCCAGGGTCTAAGGCACCAAGGCCGGCCCTTTATCGGATTGAGATTCGGATATTTGTTGTTATGTTATTGCTTTGTTATGTTTGCATCCTGGTAGCTAGGATGGTATATGTTAGAGACTTGGTTAAGGTCGGTTTCCTGATATGCAGGGTGATGCTATGCTAGTGACCGGTTAGGTCGGTATCCTTGTTAGGGTAATGATATGTTATGTGATCTGCTTGATCGGCTTGTTGACTATGAACTGTTATATGATTGTATGTTATGTGCACATGGTTGTTTGGACTGGAGTTGGGTTGAGGCGGGTCCTGCTTTGTGCTGTAGGCCAAGATACCCAGGGCGGACCGGTTGTTCCGAAGGCCCAGCGAGCGGTCCGGATAGGCTGTAGGCCCCATGAGGGCGGACCAGACGTGCCGAGGCTCGGAGAGTGGACCAGGCCGACTGAAGGCCCGATGCAGGTGGACCAGTCATACTGTAGACTCAGAGAGTGGACCAGGTGGGTTGAAGGCCCGGTGCGGGCGGACCAACCACACCGCAGACTCGAAGGACATGACTAGACTCGGAGGATGGACCCAGTGGACTGAAGGCCCGATACGGCGAACCAGTCACACAGTAGACCCGATATGCATGGTTGTTCTATGTTCTGTTATGTTATGTATGTTATTTATGTTATGGGCCGGAAGACACTATGTTATAGGCCGGAAGGCAATATGTTTTGGACCGGAAGGTCGTAGCCTGGAAGGGCGTATATGTGGTTGGTATTTTGGGGGTATCTCACTAAGCTTTCGGGCTTACAGTTGTGGTTTAAATGTTTTTCAGGTTCTTCAGGAGACCGTGGCAAGGCAAAGTCGTGATCGTACCGCTCCTCGTGTTTATGTTTATGACATGGTTCTGGGAATACTCTGATAATAAATGTATTGCAAACATTTTTGTAATAACATTATTAAAATGGGTTGTTTTTGAAAAGTTTAAATTTTGTTGAAATTTTTGGTTGTTACATATAAAAAGGTATTGAGGATATCTACAACCCTATCTAACTACTTTTGATTTAAAATACATCAAATTAAAACCCTTAATTTTAAAGAGAATTCTGAAACACCACTTTTCCCATTTTACCCTTTAACTCCAAAGCACAAACCAAACTCTTGGATCACATAATCTACATTACCTACATCCAAATGGGTCTAAACCTCTCTTTCCTAAAGCCCGAAGCCTTATGATACTTGATCTTCGGGTCACAACCCCAAATTATGGAATGACTCGAAACATGGTGTTACACTAAAAGAACACCATATTATAACTAAACAAGATCTAAACAACTCTTAATTAAGTTTAGAGCTTGTTACCTCCAAATGATGCAAAATGGTGCTGTTATTCTGGATCTAAAGAGTTCTACTCCTCCAAGGTGATATTCTCTTCTTCTTTTCTCCTTCAAGGTTACCAAAACACACACAAAATGCTCAAGAGTACTCTAAAATGGATTTAGGTTTTCTTAGGGATAAAAGTGGGTTGGATGCTAATGAAAGAAGACATGTTGAGGACTTAAGGATACCTAAATAGGGTCTAAACCCTAAAAATTAGGGATGAGGGTCTGGCACGTACGCCCAACGTGTACTATGTATGTCCAACGTACGTGACCTCCGCCCATAATTTACAAAAATGTCACTATGGGCCATTTTACAACACTTCTCGTACACAAGGGCTAAAATGCAAATAAGCTTCATACTTAGGGTTAAAACTGAAAATATCTCATAATCGGGATGTTAAAATCAGATTATAGTACGAGAGAAAAATACCAAAGTTTAAAAAATCGAGGGATGAAAATAACATTTTACAAAGTTCAAATTGAAGGGGTCAAAGTGACATTTAAAAAAATAAAAGGGTGGACAAGCCACAAA
This sequence comes from Lactuca saligna, assembly GCF_052625555.1. NCBI lineage: Eukaryota > Viridiplantae > Streptophyta > Magnoliopsida > Asterales > Asteraceae > Lactuca > Lactuca saligna. The sequence goes on along the minus strand of NC_136422.1, from coordinate 159,687,825 downwards.
CTTACAAACATAAAATATAGAATTTTTTTTTACATAAATGGTCCTTTATTATACCCATGGTCACAAACTCGGTCCCTGCTATGTGAAAAGACAAAATTACCCTTACACTAATGGACGAAAACTAACGGTTTTAGCAGAAAGGATCATTTACGAAAGTTTTGGAAACCACAGGGACCATGTTTATAAAAAAAATAACAATGAATGAGTATGTGACCTTTAGTAAACCACATTGACCATTAATGTAATTTTGTATTTATTTTATCTAAGTTAGAAAATGATTGCCTTTAGCTTCCCTGATGATTCTAAGGACAAAATTATTCCTAAGGGTCGAGGGTGTAAACAACGGCTTCAAGATTTGGGTTGGCGATACCATCGGTGGTTCGATTCGGCTATAAATCGGTCCCGGGGATGAAGCACTTTATGGGTTGTTAAACTCGTGACTTTGGTTGGCTTTTGCTGGAATTTTCTTTTATTTCACATTCTTTGATGTTGACTAGGTCAAAGAAAATAATTTTTCTAAATCTTTTTTACCTATATATACCAATCAAACCCTCAATCAAATTTAATTTCACTCTATCTCAATTTCATTCTATTTTCTCTTAATTTCATTCCAACATTCTTTACTTGCACTCTTTTTCTCTAACCTTTCAACAAAATGAATTCAAAACATCCGAAAAATAGTAATGAAAAGTATCGCAAACAGTTCATCTTCATTCGGCGATGAACCTGCCAACACTAATTTGGTAGTTGTATTATCTCGTATTGCACATGTTTTCTTTCAGGATAATGTCAACTCAAGCAATATACGTATGAGAAACACAATCCAAAGAGATCGTATAGAGATTGATGAACTGCTAATCTGATATTACTTTGCTAGTTAATTTAAATTATCATTTTAGGATTCTAATTGTGGTTTTTTTCTTTAATTGTGTTTTTTGTGACAAGTGGGTTGAATGAGTTGAAAGAAATAGGAAATATCAATTTTAATATGTAGTAGGTTGGGAAAGTTATAAAAGATATGAGCAAGGTTCTAAATAATGTAAAGTGTGACTTGGCGGCAATGTTAAGCCTCAAACTTTTCTGAGCCTTAGCGAGTCACAACGTTTGTAAAGCGTGACTTAAGACGACAATTTTCTATATAATTAATATTTTTATAGTTATTTTCAACTATTACTCATTTTATACACATATATAAGTTAAGGCGGTGTTTTGGAAAAGTTTGATGGCAGGTGCAAACCTTGAAACTGTGACGCGCCATGACGGAACCATGACTAACTTTTTAAAACTTTAGATATGAGAGAGAAAATATGACAGAGCTTAGAGCTAATGTGGAGTTAATGTGATAAGTATGTTGAGTGGATTTGAAGATGTGTATACCATGCACCATAAGTGATGGATAATTGTAATATCTTCAAGTTGAGCTAGTTTTTGCATTTTGATGAAATTATTTTTTTTTAACATAAAATAAATAAATAATTTACAAAGTAACAGAATAAAAAAAAGAAGATAAAGATAAGTAGATAAGTTAATAAAGATCTAGATTAGATATTTATTGGAAATTGTCAATTTGGATTAAAAATAGGAAATAATCAATATTTAACTAAAATGGAAAAGTAGTCAAAGTTTTGGGTTCAAATTGAAATTGTTTAGGACCTATTTGTTAGGATGAAGATTGACTAGAAAAAAAAATAGTAAATAGTAGAACTTACATTAAAAGTCTTGCGACTTGGAGATTAAAATGAGAGATTTAAAATGGGGTTATCTATACTAATAAATTAATAAATAAAGTTTTTTAATTCAATTTGTCGTATGTTATTTTGTTATAATTTTGAAATATTTAACTTTTATTTGTTATTTGTTTTATTTTTTATCTTTTAATATATCATTAATTTAGTTTTCATAAATTAAATATATCATAAAAACTATAATAATTTTAAATAAATTTAAAGTTTAAACCTTTGTATTTAACATTTTGTTATGATTAACTCGTTTAGTAAACGGTTCTGACAACTAAACACTTAATTTTAATTTTTTTTGGCAAGTTTTTTTTTTAAAATTTTTTTCTCATAATTTTCATTTTTTTTCAAATTTCAAATTCATATAAACTTTCCGTTTAATCATTCTTATTAAACACTTTGTTACAATCAACCTGTATAATATACGAGTTTCAAAACTAGTAGGTTAATACGTATAAATATATAAATATAATCCTAACTCTTCTTCCATCTCTCGTTTTCATTCAATTGAATTTAAAGAGAGCTCGGAGCTCTAGAAATGGTAATTTCATTCTAGAATGGTGGATTTGAAACTATAAGCGGAAGTATTGAACAACTAATCATTGTATCTCCATTTCCTAATGAGTTAATATAGTTTTCTCTCATAATTCTTTCATTTCCATTATCTAGGGTTTAAAGGTTGAGTCAAATCTAAAATTTATGGATTTTCTAAATGGCTCCATGAAGTTTTAATTATTATCACATCTTTAAAACATCACTTCATCATCAATTTTCTCCATAGTTGATTGTACGAAACTTTGATGGAGATTTTGAATGTTTCTAATCCTAATTTTCTCATACATGAAATTCCGATAATTATTAAGGAAAAAAAAAAAAACAAACGCTTCACGTAATTCGTTAACTAGTTAATTTTATGGCATTCATCTTTCATTTACTATCTTAGACACTCTTTTTATTAGGGATGTCAAAAAGTTCATAAGACAAGGGTTCCGTTCTGTGGTATTTATTAAAAGAAATCAGGGGTGGGGAAGGGGCGGAGGCAACAGAAAACATGTTTTTAAGATACCATAATTTTTGTTTTTTTGTTTTTAATGTGTAAAATTTTATTATAAATAAATATTTTTTATCTATAAAATAGTTTCTTTTAGCTCAAACATCTTTTAGCCTAAAAAATGCATCCCAAAATATTTTTTTTTTTTTTTTTTGGGGGGGGGGGGGGGGGGGGGGGGGGGGGGTAAATAAGGTGGATTCGGGGCGGGGCGGGAGTAGGAAAGTTGGGCATTTTGGAGGTGGAGGCGGGGTGGGGCGGGGGAACATGGAATATTTTTTTTTTGGGGGCGGGGATGCACTCCCCGTCCCGTTTGCCCCCAATTACATCCTTACTTTTTTATCATGCTAAAGAGTATCCCAGTTTAACTTACATTTAATAAATTTTCATACCTAACTCTTAGTTTTATACAAATTTCTATTATTTCATTTTAATATGAAATAAACAAACCAACCTCATTTGAAGTGGTTCAACATATTGATACCATCATTTATCCATTGCCAACAAGAACTCATCTCAGATTATAAATCCTTCTCCATATGCTTTTTTACTCCCTAAAATTGCTTATATACATATGGATTTCGTAATTTGTTTAATGGTTTTCTTCTTACTTCACTTTGATTTTATATGCTGAGTTGTCAAAAAACTTTGAATACATAGAAGTGTTCGGTCGACGAAAATCAATGAGTATATAAGAAGTGACATAATTATTGTGCGATATATATATATATATATATATATATATATATATATATATATATATATATATATATATATATATATATATATATATATATATATATATATATATATATATATATATATATATACAGAGAGAGAGAGAGAGCAAGAATCATTTGAGAACTCATAGTTTCGTGAGAACTAAAGGTGGAGCGTTAGATCAAAAAAATGAATGATCAAGATGTTTTGTGGTATTTTTGTAAATAAATAAAGATATATAGAACTGAGGGTATCTTAATTAAATAAAACCAAGGGTATTATAGGAAATACAAATGTATAATTCAATTATATTCTATTATATTACAATATGATATCCTAATTAATTTACAATACGATAAACAAAATTTATAATATATCTCTCCCCTCTCTCTCTCTCTCTCACTCTTCCCCTTTCTTACGATTTGCCCCAATCCAGGGATCACCAATCATAGATCATCAGATGGTACAACTGATATTTCATCTAAGCAATATGTCTTCATCAGCATTTTCATCATCGTCTTCACCAGATGAAGATGTTAAGGGAGATCAACATACATCAACTTATCATCAAATGATGTGCGGTCCTCCAATGATCGAGATTAATCTCAATTTCTATTAAAAGCCTCAGAACGAAATGATTTCCAGTCTACACATGTTAATCGCTAGATCATCCATGGAGAATCCGCTAACCGGTCGATCGATACCATTCTATATCAATAAATGACAACTTCGTCTCTATATCGATCTGATTTTGGTTCACGGATTGTTTAGAAACCTATCATTAATACCTATTTCTCACTACCTCCTAATAGCGAATTTCGTTTTCGCTGTTTTTGTAAACAATCTACTCGAGGTTCATGTTGTCCATGACTTTCTCGGTGGGTTTAGAGGTGATTTCGTATCTCTGATCTTCTATTCTGCATCCGATTTGTACAGAGAAGCCGATTAAAAGTGTCATTTGCTTCATCGAAGGTTAACTCCTTCTCTTCTTCTTATATACAAGTTATTGCAAAATTTCAGTTTGAGTTTTTGGTTGAAAGTCATTATGTTTATGATATTTTGATAATTTAATGTCAAAGCATTAAGTAACATTTTTTGAGTTTTAATAACTGATGTTGTTGACTAATGAGATGTTTTTAATAATTAATGTATATGTGGATATAGCTTATGCTCCATTTATCAAAAGATTTCAGCCATATCTGCTAGATGCGAAAAAATTATGATATTAAGTTGGGTAGGCCAAAACTTGCAGTGTGGATTGAGGTACACTACTCACTCTTTAGAGTATTTGTACTGTAGGCCAGATTTGCACTGAATATGTTAACAAAGCATGAAATAGCATCTTATTATAAAGTAAGCTTTTCCCTAGTTTCAAATCAGGCCTATAAAGTAAGCTTTTCCCTAGTTTCAATATAAATTCACAATATTACCTAGTTTTAATCATGTGATTCACATATAAATTACATGTAATTCACATATGAATTATATGTGTCACAACTAGAAATTTTACGTCTTGTAATCACTATACTCAAGTAAATGTAGAAATCAAAAACTCAAAAGCATGTATGATGCTTACTCAATGGAGAACTAAACCCCAATTCACTACATCAAGCAATTGGAAAACCCTAGAAGTTCTTGTTAAGTCCATTTTGGACTAGAACTTCCTTATTGGATCCAAATGGACCAATAAGCTTCCAATTGGACTATCATGGGCTTAGAACCCTAATTGGGCTCTAATTGGACCCACATTCATTTATTTCAATATTTTGGGCCATATTGGGCCTAGAATGAAATAAATTGAAAGCTTTGATCCATGATTAACCCAATCTAGCTTATTAAAACATAAAAATCACAATTTTATTTTATGAGGCCAATAAATACCTAAGACTAACTCTAATATTGGGCTTAAGAGCAAAAAGCCCAAATTTTTCTTCCTCCTTCCATGCTCTCGGCCCAAAGCAAGCCCAAGAGAAGGGTTTGACTTTCTTGTGCCACATCATTATTACCTAATGGACATCCATGCAACATCTCATACTTCCATGTATGCACATCACTTCAAATCACTCTCTCCTCTCCTCCCTCTCACTCTCGGCCGAACACAACACACACACACTCACAAAATCCATCCCATTCTCTCTAGATCACTCAAGACCAATCCTTCCTCCCCACTCCAAAAATCTCGAAAATTAGGAGCTTTCAAGAGGATCTTGCAAGTTAGTCATCATCTAAGGTAAGGTTTTGCTTGGATCTATGACTTGTATTCCTTGTTTTGTCAAAATCCCTTCCTAATCCATGCAAAAATCGTGATCTTGCACTCTAGAAAACTCCATAAACTCGAAAACTTCATCAAGGAGTGCAAAGGCCAAAAATCACTTCATTTCTTCCATTCTTTCTTCAAAAACCGAATCAACACCCAAGGTGAGTTTCATACCCCCTTATTTTCGGTTTTTATAAGTTTTTGTAGGGGAGAATACAAGCAAAGGTGTAGATCCATCATTATGTGTATGTTGTGGTTGATTTCTATGCTTATATGTATGTTTTGTATGATTTTGATGCTAGATCTAGTTATGAAATGCTAAAAACCGAGATATGTATTTTATTATAGCATAAAATATACTACTACATGCAAAGTATACTAAGAAAAATAGCCAAATGGCTTGACAACACTTAATTTGGGCTAAAAACTCATTTTTTTTACATAAAATGTTGAAAATACAAAGTTGAAGGGCCTAAAATGAAATATTTCGAAATCTGATGGGTGAGATGAGTCAAAACAGTTTACATAATGTATTTTCTGAAAATATACTATTTGGAGGGTTAAAAACATAAATTCCAAGCTTATTGGGCTAAAGATGACATTTTCGGCCCAATGAGGCCCAATATGCGAAATTTTCTGTTTTGGAGGACCAAAACTGCATTTCTCTGTAAAACAGTGGACTGTAAGTGTTCCATGTACTTTTCAAAGGTTTAAAATGCTTTTCAAATTTAAAAAGGACCAAAGTTGCAAAAAAATTTCAAATTGGGCAAAAATGTAAAAATTGCGAAAAAGAGGGGTTATAACCGAGAAAACTGCAATTTCAAGGACTTAAGCTGTTTTCTATGAAAAATATGCTGGAAAATGCTTATTTCAATAATTTTTGGTATTAAAATGTCAAAAAAATTGATTTAAGGACCAAACCGGAAAGTTTTTAAATAAAGGGGTGAAAAGGGTAAATTTTACAAACAAGGAGGGACTAAAAACAGAAAATTCTCAAGGCTAGTTCAATACATGCAATTTGACCAAATGATGGTACCACGCCTATCGACGAAATACAATACATTACAATACCAAAAGTTGTTGTCAAACGAATTGGTTCGGTCTCGAACCAATAAAAATCTGAAACTACTAACACGACGACACTATGACATTACGACATTACGATTCATAACTAATAACGATTGGGAAGTCACTATACATGCGAGTGTGCACAGACGTCTACGCACCATCTTTGGGCCCCAAAAGTGTAAAATCTTGTTTGTTGAGCCTAGCTAGCCCAATGACCTGATCTTAAGGCCCGAAGACCTCTCTCTTACGAAGTGTTGGGTTTTACCGATCCGACATAACGTAAAAGGACTTTCAATGGCAAACATGCTGCTGGTCCCCAAGGGTCCTTCAGTGCTGCTAGTAAAGTCTGTAACTCACGATTGCGGGTTGGGCTTCGGGCCCTTCGCAATTGCAATGGTCTTGAACGACGCGGGGAAATACCGAGGGTTTCGCGCCTTCTTTTCTTCCCTCCGGTCGTGGGACTACACAAGTCCGGGAGGATTGAGTTGTGTGAAGAATTACGAGTGACGCCTAAGGGATCGCTTGTAAGGTTGTCGATTGGACGTTTTCATTAACACACGTCACAACACTTCACCACCCACTGTATTCTCAATGCCTCCGGAGCTCAACGATTTTCTCTAACGCAACGAAACAACGGTACACAAACTAAGTAAAGCAAAGTGATAGGAAAACGTCGGGTTTTCCTAGGGTTTTCAACAATTACAATTATGAATTACCGGTCGAATTTCACAACTCTTACGCTTACATCTATAGAATTCAAACAAGCATACTCATGGATCATCACATATTTTTACACTATTCTATTTTTAGAAAATATCGGATTTTCTGATGGTTTTCAAACAATACATTGGATTTCAAACACTACTTATGAACTCACCAACATTTCATATGTTGACGTTTTCAAAATACTTGTATTCTCAGGTAATAGATAAGGTGAAGGATGATTTATACTCTATGACGTTTTGCTGTGGTTTAAGTAGTGTCAAACAGTTATTTTTGAGAATGTAATGTTTTGAACAATGTAATGAATGTAAACGCTACCAGTTGTATCATTCTAAATGTTGGTGATGTATAATGTTATGTTTCATGTATATGCATTGTGATGGTATTCAATGAGTCACGATAGCCCTCGGACGTTTCCGCCGTCTGGTTCGGGGGTGTGACAATATGTAATTCACATATGAATTACATCTGATTCACATATAAATCACATATGGATTACATGTGATTCACATATAAATCACATGTAATTCACATATGAATTACATGTGATTCACATGTAATTCACATGTGATTCACATGTAATTCACATATGAATTACATGAGATTCACATGTAATTCACATATACGTCATATGTAATTCATACGTAAATCGTCTGTGATTCATATGTTAATCACATATGTATTTTTGTGAGTGTTTTTGCATCAATCATTTTTTTTCATGTAGATTTGAAAGAAATTGTGGTGAAGATGATAAATTGAAGAAAAATATGGAAATATTGACACGAAGACATAAAAATACTTTGAAATTTTGTACATTTTTTTGTATCGAATAAAATACTTATTATATTGTGTTTATAAATTGGTAAATAAAATGAGCTTTTTTATGATCTACTTACGAATATTATAGTATAAAAAATATGAATATATGCATTTGAAAAAATATGCATATATGCACCTAAGATTTTAATTTTTATTTTTTAAAAATGCAGTTAGTTTTTAAATGCAGTTTTTTTTTTTGAAAAAAATGTAAATTTCTTTTAAAAAACTTGCAATTTTTAATTAAAAAATGCAGTTTTTTTTTTTTTTTTTTTTTTTTTTTGAAAAAAATACAGTTTTCTTTAAAAAAAATTGCAGTTTTTCTAAAAAAAAAAATGCAGTTTTTTTGAAGGAAAAAATACAGTTTTTTTTATAAAAAAATATATGTTTCTCAATTTTTTTTTCAAAAGTACATGTTTTCTATAAAAAAAAAATAAAAAAAAAATATGCATTTAAAAAAAACGAAAAATACTATTTAAAAAAATCTGAAAATTTGATTTATGATGTAAATTTTTAGACATTTATATTAATATTTTAAATAACAAAAAAATAAAAAAATAAACATTAAATGAGATTGGTAAGATGACGATCATGTCCTTAACAAATTACTTTTGATCCAACGCTCCACTTTTAGTTGTCGGGTTCTCGGAAAATTTTGAGTTCTCAACTGATCTCAACCCTATATATATATATATATATATATATATATATATATATATATATATATATATATATATATATGTATATATATATATATGTGTATATATATATATATACACATATATATATATATATATATATATATATATATATATATATATATATATATATATATATATATATATATATATATATATATATATATATATGGTGAGGTTCAATAGAAAACCATAATTAACCAAGGAACCAAGGAACCAATCGTGAGCATCGGAAATCATAACGATCAACGACCAAGAAAATAGATGTACACTTTTACATTAGACGCACACACCGGATTATAACAAAAAATCCACCATTTACAAAAACCACAACTTTTTTTCGTTTAAAATTTTTTTAGGTCATGATGATATTTAAAAAACGATCTTTTTTTTCGAAAAAAACTCATTTCGTTTTCTTTAATGAAAAAAGTTAAGGTCTATTTTTTATAGAAAAAAATTAATAAATATATCAAAATTCATATTTTTTGTACTTCTTAAACATAGATTCATATTAATATTAAAAAAACGATTTTTCTAGTTCAGATTTATATTGTGAACTTGTTCAGATTAATATTGTAAACCTGTTCAGATTCACATTGTGAACCTCCTCAAATTTACAGTGTGGATAATAATAAATCAGATTCATAGTGTGAATCTGAACTGATCGGAGCATTTTCACATTGTGAATGTTAAAATTTGAAATATTTACAGTTTAGATTCACAATGTGAATCTACACTGATCGAGATTTCTTTTTTTTTTTTTTTTTTTTTTTTTGTTGTTGTTGTTGTAAACCTTCTCAGATTCATAGTGTGTATAATAATATTTCAGATTTACAATGTAAATCTGAACCGTTCGAGATTTTCATATCGTGAATGTTAAAAATTGAAATATTTACAGTTTAGATTTACAGTGTGAATCTACATTGTTCGAGTTTTTTTTTTAATCGGTGTTGATGTTTATTAATAGAGTACAAAAAATTAATATTTTTGGTATAATTAGTTTTTTTATATAAAAAAAACTTAAATATTGAAAAAAATAAGAAAATTAAGTGGATTTTTTTCGAAAAAAAAGTTTGTTTTTTACATATCATCATGGATTTCTATGGTAAGAGAATGAAAAATCGTGAACAACGGTACGTTTGGATTTTTTTTTTCGATAAAAAACTTGGGTTAAAAAAAATTTAAATGAAAAAAGAAAGTGAATTTTATTATAATCTGCTACATGTGCGTCCATTATAAAAATTTACAACTATTCTTTTTGCCGTTGACCGCCTTAAATTCCGACGCTTTGGATTGGTTCCTTAAATAATAATGGTTCTCTATTGAACTTTTCTATATATATATATATATATATATATATATATATATATATATATATATATATATATATATATATATATATATATATAGGGTTAGGTTCATTTGAGACCACCTATATTTTGTGAGACCGTGAGACGCATTTTTTTTTTATTTATTTTTAGTTAATTCATGTTCCGAAAATAATATTTAAAAAAAGAATTTTTTGATTTTTCCATTTATTTTGCATTTTAAAATTATTTTTAGAATATGTACAGTGTAATATTTTATTTAGAATATTTCACGTATTTTTCAAAAAAAATAGAATTTTATTTTTATTTTTTTTAGTTAATTCAAGTTCCGAAAATAATATTTAAAAAAAGAATTTTTAGATTTTCCATTTATTTTGCATTTTAAAATTATTTTTTAGAATATGTCAGTGTAATATTCTATTTTGAATATTTCACGTATTTTTCAAAAAAAAAAAACGGAATTTTATTTATTTATTTATTATATTTTTTTATATTTTTTTTAGTTAATTCAAGTTCCGAAAATAATATTTAAAAAAAGAATTTTTGGATTTTTCCATTTATTTTGAATTTTAAAATTATTTTTAGATTTGATCTCACGGTCTCACAAAATTAGAATGGTTTCAAATGAACTTGAACATATATATATATATATATATATATATATATATATATATATATATATATATATATATATATATATATATATATATATATATATATATATATATAATATATATATATATATATATATATATATATAGTAAGTCATATATGATAAGATATGAATATATGTTTAATTATGCTAGATATATGTAAGCTTTATATCTACATTACAAGTGACATGTATATATCATATTAAAATAATTGGTTTGTACTTTATATAATCGAGCCATTTATCCATTCCGATTAGGGGCATAGATGTATTAATAATTAATTGGGTTATACTTTATATAATCAATGACATAATTATATACATTCTTAATTCATTAATTTTATAAGAATTTGGTAAGTACGTATAATTAAATTGAAGTATCGGTTAATTAAATCATGTGATCGTAATTTAAATTTATAACACTTATACATTGTAAGTGGGTTACATTTACACTTAAGACTGACAAATATGTACAACATAGAACCAACCAACATGCTACCAACCGAACCAATTAAATCGGTAGCCAAGTTCTTTGGTAGCTAATATATTTGGCTGGTAATAATATGCCAATTAAGTAGTCTTGGTACGGTAACGGTATAATTTTTTTTTTGGAAAGGGATCTTCCCTAACGAGGGTTTCCGGGCCAGCTTTCGCGCACCGACTAATCCCCCGCTGCAAACATAAAGCTTTGTTTGATGCCCTGGAGTCACTGCAGGTGAACCTCCATGGCCACAAGGGCTGAGTGGTGCCAGGATTTGAACATGAGTCAATAGGTTATCCACCATATCTTCCACATGCCTTACCAAGTCACCACAACCCAAGTGGTTATAAATTTTTGAATACCACGGTTGTACCATACCAACCGATATAGAATTACTAAACTATGAGTTTTCATATCTTCATGTTTTAATTAGAATAACAACTAACAAATCTTAGAATTACTAAACTAACATGTTGACTAACAAATTTCTTGATACTTATTGTTTGATGTGCACGAGATCGGTGATACATACACTAAAACTTAAAAACGAATACAATTAATTTTGACGTGCATGAGATCGGAAGAAATCTATTCCATCTGGTAGCAATTAATGGTAGCAACTTGCTAATGGTAGACCTCTTTTAATCCTTTTAGTGGTTTTCAAAAAAAAAATACTACTAGAAGCGAGTGAAGCAACGGCCAAATGTCCACAAATTCAATTTATATTCATGTATAGTATATATTAGTTAAAAGTTTTGGTATATACCAAATACCAATATATACCAATCAAATTTGTTGGTAGCCAAATTAATTGGTACCAAGTACACTTGGTACGGTACTGGTAGCTAAAATCTTATACCCAGTATAGTTGGTACGGTACACGGTTTGAAGAAAAAATAACTTAGTATCGTACCAATTCCACCCCTATTTACACTTTCATATTAAACGAGATACACTTTCGTATTAAGGGAGACATAACATAACTAAATGACATAAAAGGATGTAGGGTATTTCCAAGTTCGATACTTCTATCAAAGGACATTCATAGATGATTAACCAAACTAAAATCACATTACGGATGGCCAGCCGAGAAGAATGATTCGTTAACTTTTTGAACCTAAATTTGAACCGAAAAATATGATTTTGGTTAACTTGGTTTTTCGATTTGATTATTGGTTAACATATTAACTGCATGCTAATAATAAATGTGTTTCAAAACTAAAACTTCATAAAATAAAAGAAAACAAAAACTATGACTCAGAAGAACATGGTCACCATTAATAGCCTGATGTAATATAAAAAGTTGATTCATACTCGGCTCAATAAGTCAAATCTGTGCTATCTGGATATCATCATATTTTAATGTTTATGAAGAACGTATATGAAATAATTTAATCAAAACTAAATTGTCTACATGAGGTATAACAATAATTATATGTACAAATCTAAACAAGTGAAAGATTATAAACGTTTGATGCAAACTACTGTTATCAAAGACATTGTGTAGATGTGTGTAGCAATTGTGTCCGGGAGAAGGTATCTAATGGAGAGTTGGGTATAAAGGATGATGTGTCTACATGATTCTCCTAACCTGTTGATCACAAAAGAGAGGCTACGGTCGATCGTAATCCAAGATGGATTCATTACACTTCGACACCCAAGTTAAAGGGTGATTACTCAAAATATTGGGAGAGTTAGAGAGAGCATGATGTTTCGTATACCTTCCCATGAGGGTAGTATTTATAGTGGTTTTTATGGGAGATAAGGTCTACATATTATCTGTAGATACACCGTCTCTTTTGAAGGTTTTGTCTTATGTGCTCGTTCCATATAGTGGGTGAGACACGATAATATGTTCACACTGGAAAAGTGACTATGAGTTCGAGATCTTATAGTGGGATACACTACTTGGTGTGTAATCAAGCCAAAAAAATCAAAGATTTTTTAACGATTTAGTTAACCATATCTAATTTAAGCATTACCATAATACCAAAGATTCAAACGATTTTAAGAGTTTTTCATCTTAAAAAAACAAAAGAAAGTAGTTGGTGATTCATTTTTTTTAGGAGTGTGATGGTTTTGTTATAACATTTATTAAGATTTTTATTTTGTTATGAAACATTTTTTTTTGAACTATTACCCGCCGACCATCCTACTCCGAAATCTACATCTATTGTTTTCAACAAGACTTGAACTTCAATATCTCGCTGGGAGCAACAATCCAACAAGGCAACAACATTTGATGTCAGTAGGCCAAAATTGAAAATCCTTTGGTATATTACATATTTTGTTATATTACATATGATTTTTGTGATTTTCTCCATTTTTAGTACATTATTAATTTATTATCAAAATATAATGCAAATAGTTAACGTTTATAATAGATATGATATGATGTGTTTGTATATATGTATGCAATGTATATTTTTTCTAAATTTATAATACTTTTTCATAACTTAACTGTTATTTTAGAATATCGGCTTTTAAAATTGCGTTACTGTTTCCTTACTTTTTTTATATATATAAATTACACATGATTACTTATATTGTTAACATAAATTACTTTGTATTTCAAATATTATTTTATACAGAAATAATAATTAAAATAAAACAAAAGGAAGAATCAAACCAAACACCCTTCAAATTCTCTTGCCCAACTTTTGTACAATACCCATAAAACAATTCACCTTTCTCTCCCAGTCCTCCTATAAACCATGATTAACTTTGCCCTATGTATCAACAACACTTGCACATCAAGCAAACCCTAGAGAGAAAATGAAGAGAGTTTGTGGTTGCAGCCTGCTTCTCTTAGTTGTACATTTGAGTTTACTACATGATGGTTTAAAGGTGTTTGCTATCGATCCCACACAAGGGTTTACCAATGTCCCCTTAACACCAAGTAGCTTCATATACCAGAAACCGTACAATGTCCCACTAGCAGACAGATACAGTTTCCATAACGGTATTCATCGGTTTTGGGTCTATTCAAACGATAAGCCATTCGAGCGTGGAAGCAACACACGACCTAGAACCGAAGTTCAATTAAAAGTAAGCTTTTTTTAATCAAAATTTTCTAACATGGGATATGAGTGATATGCATTGTTTGCTTGTACGGTACAAGTAATCAATACATGTCCTATAACCAAGGATTTTTTTTAATTAAAATCCTTAAAGCATTCAAAATAGAATGGCTTTTTCATAAATAACAATTGGAAAAACTCTCTTTTATATTTGGAATAATTGAGCTCTTCAATTTACAAATAATAAAACCCACGATAAATTGTCTATTTATAATTGGTTGAAAACATATGAGATTCGCTTGATTATTAAAAAAGCTCTTGGTAAATATTTGTTAATTAAAAAGTTCTTTGAAAACTTTTTGGTTTGAGAAACTCCTTGGATAGTTTTTTCAACTTTAAAGAACTTTTTGGTTTAAAAAACGCTTGAAAATTTTATTGAAAGTTATCATTCATATAAGATATAAGATTATACGACATTCTTTGTAAATAAAACTATCAATTTCACAATAGAACACAAAATAAAAAATCATATTATTGTGAAATTGTTCATATCTTTGTAAAACACATAAATTTTCAATGAATTTGCTTATTTTTATACTTGTTATGTCATTAAAAGAACAATTTCGCAGTCATCTTATTAAAAATATGGTAATTTTGTAAAAACTCTTGCCCCTTTTGCTATTTTTGTGATTTTCCCGTGACAAATTGGATAACAAAAGTGATTCGTAGTTGAATTTTTTTACCTGTATTAAATTTATAGGGGAATAAAGTTGTTGCTAATACGGGTTTTTGATGTTTTACTATGCAGCCAGACTACACTTCGGGGATTTGGCAATTCGAAGGCTATGCATTCGTACCACATGGAACTTCGGGTGCTACGATTGTGCAAATCCATGGTGCAGCTGAAGGTAACACAACAATATTACTAAGGATCTATAATGGAGACATGAGGTATTACAATGGGGAAGTAATTGCTACTGATTTATATGATAAATGGTTCAAGGTGAATTTAATTCACAATGTTGATGAAGGAAAAATAATGGTTTACATAAATGATGTGAAGAAATTTGAATCACATGATGAAGGTCCCGGAGACTTGTATTTTAAGTGTGGTGTTTATGGGGCACCGAGTGACACGAGTCGATATATGGAATCGAGGTGGAGAGATATCAAAATATACAAGAAGTCATAGACATGTATATATGTATATAAGAAAATTTTAGATGTAGAATATGTGATCTATATATGTTATGAAAATATTATTGTACATGATATTTTATTGAAGTTGAACGTGTATGTAAAAAAAAGATAAATTGTGTTTGTAACGGTTTCATGGTGTCTCGCCCATTGGTTTTAACATGATGTTTTTGAAAGGGTTGTAGCTTTTAATAAAAAATGATTTTAAAAAAAAAAAGTTTTGTTCTTGAAAACAACCTTAAAACTTTTATTTTAAACAAAAAATTCATGAGCCAACAGTTTATTTTAGATAACTTCTAGCTTTTATGATTTATATCATTTTACGCCTTTCAAGAGCTTAAGGCTATATTTTCCGAACAATTATATCTATATAGCATGGTTGTAAAAATCGTTCGATGTTAGCTAGTTGGTGGACTGGGGTTAAGGGATTAATCGGTTAGGCGGAGATTAATCGGGGGATTAATCGAAGACCATTAATTGCTAATTGGTTAGATTTTAAAAAATTAAATAGGACTAATATCATATAAAAGTTCATAAATACCACTAATATCATAACAAAATAGGTTAATATGATAAATACAACACTAATCATACCTCAAATAGTTTCTATTGAGATATAATTTCTTCAAAGTGTTAAAATTTTATCGGGTTTTATTGTTTCAATCATTTTGTATGCATGGATTAATCGCTAGGTGCTCTCTAATCGGTCGAGTAGCGCCTAGGGATTAATCAGAGATTAATCGGGACCTAATCGGGATTTTTACAACATTGTTATATAGAAGCTACAACTTTTGAGTTTCTGGCTATCTATATAGAAGCTATGGACTAATTTTGTCAAGAATACATTGTCTTTGAGCTTTTATTCTACATTCTGTGTGTTAGGGTTTCTGTTATAGTCCATATCATTTGAACTTAACTAATAACTAGTATAAGATATTTGAGTAAATTACACGAATGGTCCCTATGGTTAGGGGTAATTTGCGCGCTTAATCCCTAACTTATTTTTTTAACTTTGAAGGTCCTTACTGTTTGTTTTTGTTACGCACTTGGTCCCTATTGTTTGTTTTTATTACGTGTTTGATCCCTATTTTACCTAAAAATACTATAATTTAAATAGGGAAAAATGGTGGGGTGAATAAGGTAAGGTGAATGGGATGGGTTTGGGGGTGTATTTAGTTAAATAAATTAAAAAATCAAGAGTAAAATAGTCTTTTTAGGTAAGACAGGGACCAAGCGTGTAACAAAAACAAACAGTAATGATCTTCCGAGTTAGAAAAATAAGTTAAGGACCAAACGCACAAATTACCCTAAACCATAGGGACCATTCGTGTAATTTACTCAAGATATTTGTGTAAAAGACGATTTTAATTGTCTTTTTTATTTTATAGGAGTCACCAAGGTTTATAATGGACAAATGGATGAAATAAAATCATTATTATCATCATGTATACTTGTAAAACTAAATATATGTAGAGAGGGTTAATACCAGAAAAGCCATAAGTTTTACATTGTTATTCTAAATTAGCCCTAAATGGATTTTTTGTGTCTAATTAGCCTAAATAATTGTGACCCCGTTTCAAAATCGTGTTATCATCCGGTTAACAGCCGATCAAGGTACGCAGCCGGTCACCACTCTCCTATACTACTTGATAGTTCGTATACCACCTAATATCACCTTTCACAGAAACGTCTTGCATCAAAAAAAGGGTTTCTTGTAGTTGGTCTTACGAAGAAGAAGGGTTTGAAAAGGGTTTCTTACACCATTGTTGCATGCAAAAAAGCTTCTATTTTGAAGTTGATAATCACTGAAGTAGAAAGGTACGTGGGGTGCCAATAAGAAATTGATGTGTATGTGTGTTCTTATCTTACATAATCGAGTTCCATAGTGTCACTTACAAGTATAATTTTTCATTTTGAACAGATGGCTTCATCATCTGGAACTAAAAAGGTGAAAGGGCCTGAAAAGGTTTATGTAAGGGATGAGGACTCTGATGATGATCTCATAGATTTCTCTTTCCTGGATTTTGCACCAGAGACCTTTAAACCGACCTCAAACCTGTCTGATGACCCATTTCTTAACATGTTATGTGATGAAAATATGCTAAGGAGGACTCTTGATGGAATGGGAGATGATGATCATGAAGTTGGTGTTAAGAATCCAGAACATGATCATATTGATGATCAAAATGACGGTGAAGTAGATGTAGAGTACAGGGTTCATGATCCAGACATACATTGGAAACAAATGAAGCCGGTAGTGGGAGAGTGTTACGAGTCCCCTGCTCAACTCAGGTTTGCATTAACTAACTATGCGGTAGCGAATGGATATCAGTTGTGGTTTATGAAGAGTGATAGGCATAGAGTGATTGCTAGGTGTGGGAAAATATATAAAAAAGACCCATGTCCCTTTAGAGTTTATGCTGCTTAGAAGTATAATGAACGAACATTTCAGATTAAATCTATATGTGACATACATCTATGTGCCAGAAATTTTAATTTTGGAACTTTGGTTAGTTGTAACTGGTTGGCCAAACATTACTTGAAGGATATTGTTATGAAGCCAAAGATGACATTAACTGAGATGAAGGAAGATGTACTTAGGATGTTTTCAGTAAATGTATCCAAGGGGCAATGTCACAGGGCTAGGACAAAGGCAAGAGAGATGATAGAAGGTAAGTTAGAAGAACATTATGCAAAGGTATGGGACTATGCTGCAGAAATCCTCAGGTCTAACCCAGGGAGCACTTGTAAGGTGGGAGTAGATTCTAATGCAAGTGGCATGAACTATTTCAAAAGGTTTTATGTGTGTTTAAAGGCTTTGAAGGATGGTTGGAATAGGGGTTGCATACGTGTGATAGGTTTGGATGGTTGTTTCCTAAAGGGTCAGATCAATGGAGAACTTTTGACTGCTATTGGAAGAGATGCAGACAATCATGTATATCCAATAGCATGGGCAGTGATCGATGTAGAGAACAAAGATAATTGGACTTGGTTTATTGAGTTGTTAGTTGCTGATCTTGACCTTGACTGTGGTAGGGGTCTTGTGGTTATTTCCGATCAGCACAAGGTAAATTATACTATAAATTTGTTTAATTATTATACATTGATAATAATTTTGTTTATTCAATGCCAGAGTCTACTACAAGATGTTACAGAACTACTTCCATTTGTTGAACATAGACAATGTGCCAGGCACATCTATGCAAACTTCAGGAAGAAATACACTGGGTTAGAGCTCAAGAACCTGTTTTGGGAAGCTGCCAACCGTATTGTGGAGGGGGACTTTATAGCAACAATGAAGAAAATCAAAGACATAACTCCCAGTGGTTATGAATGGCTGATGTCAAACAAACCACATTCTTGGTGTAGGGCATTTTTCTCTCATGGATATGCTTGTGAGGCTATAGAGAATGGCATATCAGAGTGTTTTAACTCGATGATCATTCACATGAGAAAAAAACCAATTCTAACAATGCTTGAAGAAATCAGGATTTATTTGATGAATAGGTTTTATCATCAAGCTGCTATAGTTTCTCAATGGAAAGGTGACTATGGCCCAAACACCTTAGAGAAGATTAAGGAGTTTGGAAAGCATATGAGGTATGCTTATTTGATTTTAATTGTGATCTTAAGTCTATACATTTACATTACTAATTACTTATAATTTTAGGTTCTGGATAGTAATACCAAGTGGAGGGGCATTATTTGAGACAAGGCATGGATATTCAGCTTACAAAGTGGATTTAGATGCTCATTCTTGTTCATGCAGATTATGGGAGATATCAGGGTTACCATGTGTTCATGCTCAAGCTGCAATCAATTTCACACATAGAGATCCAACTGATTTTATTTCCTTTTGGTTCCATAAGGACAAGTTCATAGAGACATACAGGGACAACATCTTACCTGTTAATGGAAGTAATATGTGGCCCTGTATTGAATATTTGAAGCCCTTACCACCCCTTGTTAGGAGAATGCCTGGAAGGCCAAAAACAAAGAGAAGAAGACATGCCACAGAATGTCAGGATTCTAAGTTCCCTACTCAAAAGGCAAAGGTTAGCAGGACTGTTAGGTGTGGGAAATGTAAGGGAACTTGGTCATAATAAGCTGTCTTGTAAGAATGGAGAAGGTCCAAGTGACCCTGTCCCTAAAAGGAAAAATGGTAGACCAAAGGGAGATGGGGGAGGGAATTTAGTTGTGAACATTGCAAAGACACCAAGGAAAGTAGATAAGGGAAAGAAGAAAGTTGTTGAGGACACATCAAAAGAAGTAAATGAAGGACATAATAAAGTTGTTGATCACACATCAAAAGAAGCAAGTTAGGGAAAGATGAAAGCTGTTGAGGGCACATCAAAAGAAGCAGGTAAGATGATAGATGTTGATCAGTCAATTTCTCCTTTGAAGAGAATGAAGATGATGGAAAGGAGGGGAGGTAAGATCAAATATGTAGGGAGAATAGGGGTTGTGCATGGTAGTATAAGTCAAAATGTGGCAGGTGTTGACCATGAAGATTTTGAAACTATTAAAGATCTGCAGGCATCTGGATATGATCATGGGGAAATTGTTGAAGCTTTTAATAAGGTGTGTAGTTATAAATTTAATTATTAACACAATTTTCTTGAACATTATATGATAATATGTTTATGTTAATTTCTTATTCACAGTTGACAAAAGAGAGGAAGGAGATGTTGGCTGAGAGTATAGTTGATGAAGAGACCAGTCAAGAAACACAAGATCCGTTGGTAAAAAAAAAAGGAAGCCCTCAGAAAGAATTATCAAGATTAAGTTGAAAAAAGCAGTGCATGATCCAGATGGAGGTGGTTCAACAATTAAGAAAGCACTTACATTGGACTGATGTTGTTATGGACGGGGGGTTAATTGGGCATAAATCTTTTGATAGCCCTTTTTTGTGAAAGCATCTTTTGGTAACAAGCTTCCAATTTGTTGACAACATGTTATCTTTTGACTGTAAATTTTAGTAACATTGTCATTTTTGGAAATCATCTTTTGGCTTGTAAACATTGTTGTAAAATTGGAAGTTTGGTTCTGATTGTTACCCTCCATGTATGTATTTGGCTATTATGTTTATAAAGATTGTGGTTTGTAGTAAGTTCAAATTTCTATGTCAGTTTGTAATGGATAGTAAATTGTCAATTTCTGGTTAATGCTTTTCATATTAATTGTCCCGCAGGACTATGTATTACAAGGGTATCCATATTACAACCATCAAAATGTTTTCAGATGCTATTACAACTGTGCCAAAATAAGCATCTAATACAATTTCACCTAACCAACAACTTCACAAAAAGACTAAACTTAACTTCCTAACTTCCTATAATCTCACCAGCAATACAGTCCCTGTTACCAACATCACTGCAAATAGCATGACCATGATAAACATAAGCTTCATCATTAACATCAACCTCCTATTTTGATCCACATTCACCTGTTCCAACCGAGCATTGCCATCAACCATCCCAACCAGAGCTAAATGCATTTGGTACATGAGGTTTTTGTAATCTTCACTAGGCAAAGGTGGGTCCAACCACATGAAGAACTTACAATACCTGGAAGGATCCTGCACATTTTTATGACAGATTTGCCCTTAGTCCCATAACAAAACTTTATAATGCACATTTTTATGACAAATTTGCCCTTAGTTCCATAACAAAACTCTATACTGGATCAAAGAGTGAAGAACAAATGTGCACATTTTTATGATAGATTTGCCCTTAGTCCCATTCAAAAACTTTATACTACACATTTTTATGACAAATTTGCCCTTAGTCCCATAACAAAACTCTATACTGGATCAAAGAGTGAAGAACATACCTTGTAGTTGGTGCATCCCCTAAATTTTCTTCCAGGATTCTTGTCCGTCCATGAAATTGAGAAGCTAGCCTCAACACCACAACGACACAAAACCATGGGGTTGTTTCTGTTCCTGAAATTGACATTAACATTTTGAAATCCTGAAGTCATTGACCCTGTAGACCCTGTAGATGAACTAGCCATGAAGAAGTTAGATGCGTGGAAGAAGAAGTCGGAGAATGTAGAAGTAGGAGATGGAAGATGGGTTTCTAACGGTAAAACCCTTATTTGTAAAGGGGTAACCAGCTGAAACCGGGGAAACCGGCTAACAGGGTTTGAGGCAAAAGTCAACACATACATAATGGCTAATTAGACACAAAAAATCCATTTAGGGCTAATTTAGAATTATGGTGTAAAACTTATGGCTTTTATGGTATTAATCCATCTAGAGAAATATAATTTGTATGTACCATTGTTAAATGACTAATGGGTAGCGAAATAACTATATAGGCTTCGAAATGGGCTTTATGGGCCGAGTGACCTAAGAAAATTTTTATTTATTTATATTATTATATACCATATTTTTGTTAAAATCTTTCTCAATAAACCACGTCATTTTAGAAGCTCTTTCTTGATGTATAAATTGTCTTTAAAGAATTCTACCACAAAATAAATAAATAAATAAAAATAAAAAAGAAACAAAAAAAACTTTTCGCTTATTCACAAGTAAAACCTACGATTTTTTTTTAAAGTAGTTTTGATGATTTTGTAAAGTTGTGCCAAATTTACAAATAAAACCTGCAATATTGATGGTTATTAAAAAAAACCCTTTAATTTTGTTTAAATCTTATAAAAGTTCAATGAGTTTTGTACAAGATTATACTACCAAATAAGTTTGATACATATAGACAACATTATGATCTTCAAAAATACATTGATAAATACTGACAAAATTATCATCTATAAAATATTTTAAGATATCCTACCAAATAATAAGCTTGATATAAGAATATAATCTTGTAAAATATATCGTATTTAACAAATTAGTAAAAAACGTATTTGAGAAAACTCGTTTACTAAAAGTAAAGAAAAACAAAACTGAATAAAATAAACCATTTCTACACAAATGTACAACTGTCCATGCACCATGTACAACTGTCCATGCACCATGTACAACTGACACACCCCTAGAAAAACATAACAAAACAAATTTCGTTGCAAACCATCACCATATGAAGATAAACCCTTATTCGTTGGTGCTCAAAAACCATGAACAAATTGAATGAAATACCAAATTAATAAAAATACCCAAAACCCAAACAAATCAATTAAGTTGTAAAAAATAGGGGATTTGAAATCGTCTTCTATTTTCAAGATGAACCACAGCCACAATGTAATCCGATCTGAGTAAAGAACCATTGTATAAGAGTCGGATGATCATCATGATCATACCCATCATCATCATCACGTTGCTTTGAAGATGGCGGTGGTGACAGCGGCATATCTGGCGGCAGGTGGCGGTGGAATGCATTGACTGCATTAGCAACACCATCTTCATTCTCTATTAGCTTTGCCAAATCCATTACTCGAGTTTTCACCTATTGAAATCCAACCACAATAAAGAAAACACGTTATTTTATAAAAACATACTTTAATCAAATAACATATATTGCAATTTAATTGCATATGAACATGTTTCAAATCGTTTGAAAATAAAAGTTGATTTATGACTATAAAAATAAAAAATAAAAAAAAAAAAAAAACTAATAATTTTACTTGCCTCGGGTTGTAGCATGAAATTTATCGCATCTGAAAGTGCTTCAACTGTGAGTTGAGATATTGGAATTGGAGTGGGCCCCAGTCCTCTATTATATATTCTATCCCCCCAAAAATATTGATCTCCAAAGAAAGGAACAATAGTTGTAGGACACTGCATTTTCATATTACAAACATATTAAGAAAAAAAACTTGTAATTTTCACCATTTTATTAATTTAGTAGTTTATTAATTTAGCTACTGAACTTTTTTTTTTTTTAATTTTTTCTTAAAAAAATGTTACAAGATTTAAAGATTACCCCGGCTCGCAATCCTGTTGCAGTCGTTCCAGCACCACCATGATGAACCTAAAAAATCAAAAAATTTCAATTTATCAGTATCAATATCAGTATCAGTAATAGTATCAGTATTAAAAGTCTGTTAACATATAACTCACCACAGCTGCACATTGAGGGAACAACCAATCATGAGGACAATCCACTAGAAGAAAAACATCATCCGGGATTTCGGGAACTGAAATTCCAATTTTACTCAACAATCAAAAAAAAAAAAATAATAATAATAATTTAATTTAATTTTTCATTGAGAAGAAACTTACAAGTCCCAAGATCTCCCCAACCTCGGTCAATAATCCCCCTTTGACCTGTCCTTCTTAAAGCTTCCAAAATGATATTTGTAGTCTTCGTTGAATCTTCAAGAGGCTTAAAAATAAACAAAATAATTTATACAACATTACAACCAACAATTCAATACCAAAAAATTAATCAATTTTGACCACAAAAGTCAAAATTGAACTTATTTAAATTTAGTCGACATACCATGCTTCCAAATCCAATATATATCGGACTCGATCCTTTTCCAATCCATTGGATAAACTCTTCGGGTGGTTGATACTTGGAAGCGAGATTCAAGAAGCAATAACCAACAACATCAACCAGTGGACCCCAATCTGAATACAAGTAATCGGGACCCACAAAATTACATCTTCAATTCTTCACATATCATATAAACAATACCCTAAAATACAATACGTAATTATAAATAATGTATAATTATATATACCTTTAGGTTTAGATACAACATGAGGGCTCCACATATACCCAGTTGGGAAATGAGAAATTGAGCCTCGATACATGCTAAAGTAAGCAATTGGAGCAAGATTTAACTTTCTTCTAAAGTCGTTTATATATCCTCTTATTCCCCACCAAATTAGAAGATCTACAACTATATATGAAAGCTAGATACCAAAAAAAATAATTAGATAGTTATAAATTTATTATTATTTTGGAGAAACGAAAAAAAAAAAAAACGTACCCAATTACCAGCACTCTGTGGGACCCGTGCTAAGGGGGAAGGAAACTCAGATGTCGGCCTGCCTATACAAAGGAGATGTAAGAACTAAGAATTTTTTTTCTTTTTTATTAAAAAAATAATATATATAATTATATTGTTATTATTATCCATCAAAAATGTTGTTTTTGATACAAATTTAATCAAAACTTACGTCCATGGCATTGTAAAGAACATGTGAAGAGGAACACCAAGAGCTTCAGCAACATGTGCATGTCCTGTCAAAAGTATATTTTCACCATTTTATTGATTTAGATACCGAAATATTATTATAATAATCAGAAAAAAGAATAATAATATGAAAATATGAATATGGACTGACCATAGGCAGGAGGATTTGCAATGATTGCTTGAGCTCGAAAAGGTTGACCCGTTTTTAAATCTGGTTGTGTGCATGCAGGAAGAAGAGATTCGATAATTGCTTTTAGCTGTTTTCTTTGTATGATTATTTCACCAGGTGCTGATGGAATAAGACCTTTATTCCTTGCCATATCTGAAGTTTTTAATAAATACAACACTGTCTTAAATTAGTGACACCAAAAAATATCTTGCTTTGTGAATTGTGATTACATTGAAAGCAAAGTCCAAATATATTTTATATATACGGAGGACATTTACGTGATTGCACAGATGAACAATTGAGTGCGGGTCTATGTCCCACCTTTTTCGGTGGGACAAAAAAATTGTAGTTTTCATCCCACTGATATCGGTACTAGTACAATGCCATGTCAGAATAAAGTACAACTTGTTCTGACATGACATATCACGTCAGAACAATGACATGACAGAACAAATGACAACTTGTTCTGTCATGTCATGTATGTTTTGTTTTGACATGACAGTAAACAAGACAACTGGTTGAGTCATATCATGTATGTTTTGTTCTGACATGACAGAACACAGTACAATGACATGACAGAACAAGTTGTCATGTGTTTTGTCATGTCATGTATGTTCTGACATGCAGAACACAGTACAATGACATGACATTACAACTTGTTCTGTCATACCAAAAAACTTGTTATGTCTTGTCATGTCATGTCAGAACAAGACATTACTGACATGTCATGTACAATGACATGACAAGACATGACAGACATGCCATATCATGGCATGACAGAACACATAGTACAATGGCATAACATGTCATGTCATGATCTCATGTATATAAATGGGGCCCAATTTGTATAATGAAAAAGACCTCTTACATCCAGCCAAAATACGAGGATCACCGCCCAAAGGATAAAAGTCAACACCAGCTGACTCTACAAAAGACCGGAAGTTTGCATGTGTTGCCAGCCTAACATGATGACCAAACTCCTGCAAATAAATATATATATTATAAAACCTTTTATTATCATAAATAACAAAAAAAATATATGTTATTTGGCAATGAAAAATAGAAAATGACATTTTCCAAAAAGAATAAATTGTTCTCTTTTCCAAAAAAAAAAGACATGCCTGAAGTCGTTTTGACATAGCAAGAAAAGGTTGAACATCTCCTCTTGTTCCAACTACAAGAACTGCAATGTTTAATTTAGGAATCGACTTATTGGAATCAGTGACAATGAATTCCATGTCTGGATGAAACCCTTCAATTGTTTGATACTCAAATAACTCTGAAGCTACTGGTGCACTCTTGGATAGATCCACCTCCACTGTTCCATCACTTTGAATTTTCACAAGTTCCACAATAAGCTTTTGCTGAAAAACAAATCATGAAAAATAACCCAAATATAAATTATACAAAACATTTACAAAAAGATAATCGATTTTGTTCTTGAGTATAACGGTTTAACATCAAGTTTCTTTTAACTTTATTGCTTGTATCTGCTTTCTGTGTGAATTCATTGCTTACCTTTTCACGTTCAGACAATCGATCTAATTTAAGTTCATGTCTTGGAATCCATGATTGTGTCCACCATTTTTCGGTCATAGACCTTGAATATGCAGCCTCTTTGTTTTCAGGGAATAGATTTCTACGAATTGTTGAAGGTGTTGTTGTGCTATGATCCAAGGCTTCAAAAAAGATTAAAGATTATGTAAGTGAAATAGTACTCTATAATGCAACTAAAATGGTTTGAAATGTTGTGGGATTGATTCAAAACAAAGATTATGTAAGTTAAAATATAAACAAGTAGCAAAAATGTATGAATTGTAATGCTAGATTTTGGGAACAAACCCTTTCTAGGATGTGGTGGAGCACTATGACTCAATTCCTTGGATTTAAAGATCTCTTTAGGGGATGAAACATCTGTATGTCTCATTGGCGAATTACTTGCACTTGTACTAAGGTTTTCAATCTCATTAGAAGTGCTAGCAACATAAGATTCTTCATCTCTAACTTGGAAATTTTCTGTAGTTAAATTCTCTCCAATCACATCAGTATCCATTTCATTTGATAGACGTCAAGAACACAGATGATTTCTGACCTAATGGATAATGCTCCGATACAACGAAACTAGGAATTTGGAATTCCCAATTCCGAAATTGATGCGACGAGCTTAATTAAGGAAACCCCAGCAAAACCCTTGAAGGAATTGGAATCTCAGTAGACCTAATACTCGAAAAGGATGAAAAGTCAACAAAAACCCACCAAAACCCTTGAAGAAAACGTTTCCTTCGAATCTGAGTTGTAGCAGATTCGCAAAGCTGGAGCCTTCTCGAATCAGATTCAGAAATTATTAAACAAAACGCAACCCAGCGGATTTAACGGGATGAACAACGCAAGAAAAACAAGCTAACTCGATTCAAGAATCCCAGAAATTGAATTTCTTTCCTTCTTTTTGAAGATTTTCAATTGCGTGTATCAGCAGAACGGCTCTTGTTTGCGAAAAGATTCAGACGCAAATTTTCTGACGACAAACACACAAAACAGAGGACTCGGAGAGACTCATACACGAAAACTATATCGATTAAAGATTGACCACTACTCCGTCTTAAGGGGAGACTAATTAATATAATTAAAAAAAACAAAATAAAATTAACAATAAAATAAGATCAAGAAAAGGACTTGAAGAGGTTCCACAAAGCTTGAGCTTCAATGAATGGTGGGTATGGCGATACATATGAGGATTGCTATAATTCTGCTTCCTGCGTTTGTCGAGGAACATGTGACTAGAAATTTACTTGTTGGGTTTTTTTATAAATTTGACCAATAGAAATTATTGTTCTCTGTTGTGTTTGTGATGAACTGGACTTCTTGCTTCTTGGGCATTTTCATTTTCTTTTCTGGTCCACATAATACTATGTTTGGTCTTTTGAACGATGATGGTAGCAGGGGCAAAAAGGTAATATCGTGTAGGGTAAATTAGGAAAACTATGATTTATAGAAAATTATGGATCTTGATTTTATAAAAGTTTTGTTAAATAAGTCTATAGATAACTTTTACAATATTATTGTTCTTAATTGTGCACTGTTTATTACGTTTGCATTATTTCATTAAATAGAGCTTTAGTTGATAAAGAGGTACAAGGCTATCATCAATACCCTATACCACATTAACGAGTGATTAATGAAAAGGTAAGCCAAAGTTAAAAAAGTGAGTAGAAAAATGTGATGGAGCTCTTACACCAAGTGGCATCAAAATATAAAATATATGATGCTGATGCCATAAAGATGTTCAATACATATACCTATAGGAAATAAACCAAAAATCCTTTTGACATAACGGTATCAGGAATAAATAGATATGTGTTCATCAACCAAATGTTAATGGTTCAAGTTTCATTGTTGACAGAAGATATAGATTTAGAAGTTAATGGATGTTTGTGTAAGTTGTTAAAAAAAGTTTCAAGTGGAGTATGGATTGATCCATGTGTTGTTGATATTAATGAAAATGTTAGAGTTTGTATGAGATTGAAATTGATATGTATCCCATGTAAACAAGACACGGCAACGGTAAAGAACACGATACACATGTTGGAGTATGTATATATGTTGATATGCATGACGTGTTGATGTTATTATCACCATCAATTTAGCTTATTGGGTCACACAATTAGGGTGAGTAGTGAACGAATAGGTTGATTACCACGACCAATATAAAGCCTTATAAATTTTATAAAAAAAGCAAGGCTCAAGGATGACATGTGTCGTAAATAGGAACTAACGAAACATAGATAGTCAAGGATATGAGCGGTCCGTGTTCCAAGGCTATTATAGTGCGGTTCGAGCAAGGTCTAGCCTAAACTTGTAACTCGAGGATTGTCATCAAACACGAAAAGAAGATACATGTCATTGAAAATACTTTTCCCGATGCACCTCTTGAAATGCTCCTACCACTTCTCAAAATGTTTGGACTAGGAAGCTCAACGAGCATAATGAAGTCACATGCCTAATGCTTGCCCTTATGACTGACTGTAGACTTTCATAAGGATATGAAAAACTATGCAATACTTGAGATTCTTAACGAGCTAAAAAACATGTTTCTACAACAAGCTAAGCATGAATTTTATGAGATCGTTAAATCGTTCCCCACATGCAAGATTGAGGGAAGTCGATATGTTAACACCTGTGTTTTCAAAATGAAGAGGTACATTGACCTAAGTGATGAGCTATGATCTTCTATAGGAACAAAATTAGTATTTATGCTAATTTTGGATACTTTTCCTAAGTATAATCAATTCACAGTCGACTATAATTGAATGGATGTGAGAAATCTATCTCGTAGTAGTATGTGATGCTTAAAACTACCAATAGGAACATCCTTAAGACTTCCTCGGTACTAATCATCAGGGAAGGAATAACGAAAAAGATATCACATGGAAAGAAGAGAAGCAAAGGCAAAAGAGTTTCCTAAGAGGTTTCCACTCAATCGAAGAAGAATATACACTTTACGAAAGATGTTGATTACTACCAAAAAGTAAAAAGGAATTGAAAGATAAATTATCGGCCTATCTAACTGAGGTGAACAAATGAAAGGTTGGTGAGGCAAATCCTGTTAGGTATAACAATATGATAAGATTTTCACTTTTCAAAAGTTATGGTTATAAGATATTAACATATATTGTTATGTGTAGGAGCATAGAAGTGTTGAAGGAAGCTTATGATTACTTGGAGTTACTCGTTGTGATCAATTTTATCTCATTTAACTTAGAATTAGTGTTTTCTAGCTGCCAATTGTGTTTTAAGACATCAATTGGTTGGAAAACCATTACTTTATTGTGCACACTTTTCATATGGATTATATATTGGTTGGTAATCCATTTTCATTAAATGTCCCTTTTGCTCGAATGTCTTTTTTGTGATAATCCTTGTGACGTATATACATGGCAAGGTTTCATAACCACTTCATTGATTTGTGACATAATCACCATTAATACATAAACATGTAACAAGTTTTTATAATTGGAAAGAACTTGACATCATCAAACTCATATTTGTTTTGATTTACATGCTATATGAAAGGTCATGCATTCTCCATATTGTTAGAAGAAACACCAATGGTTCTTTTGGAATTGATACATAATTATACATGTAGTATTCTTAATGGAATTATGTCTAAATACTATAAAATTGATTAGTCTTAATCTTTGAGATTTGTCCTACATGGGGCGCTGCCAACCGGTCCCTCCCTCTTATTTTGTTTGTCAAAGGAGGATTTGTGTTCGTTTGTTAGTCAGTTTAGCAACTATTGTTCTTGTTCTATTTGGATCATAAATAAGATTACATGTTCTTGACAATTGCTCGCAAATAAAAGACAACTGCATATTTGAGATAGTAATTTTAACATCCTAAGGTTACCAATTATTTATTTAAGTTTGTTCTAATTGTATCCATATCTATTGAGAATATAGAATTTTAAACTATCAAATTGTTTCATGCATGACTACATAATTGTTTTGGTATCATTAATCCTAAAAAGCCATACATTAGGGACCATAGAAAATAGACCATATTATAAACAAGATAATACATGAAATATTTCTTTGAATAATGGTTTTAGTTATCAGTGCAAAAAAAACCTAAGAAACTATTTATATGCCTAAACTACCGAATATAAGGATTTTTATTCATAATGATATACGAAATGTTGGAATTATATATATATATATATATATATATATATATATATACATACATACATATATATATATATATATATACATACATACATATATATATATATATATATATATATATATATATATATATATATATATATATATATATATATATATAAAGGAATTGCAAGTTGGTAATTTCATTTGTATCCCACATTGGTGGGAGGAAGAAATCTTTGAGGGTTTATAAGCTTATTCCCTTGATATGCCATCAAAGGCTTTAGTGGATCAAAGGAATGGGCCAAGCACACGCACGTGCCTAGCCTAGCCCACACACTAGCCAACGCCGTGAGTGCGCGGTTTAGGTGCACTTCGCACAATGCATAATGGTTGACTGTCGTTGAATTTGTGGAGGACAAGTCGGGATATTCCTGAAGGATCAGGAAACGGCTTGCTTGGAGAGCAAGTTATCACCCTGGGGTTTCTAGGGGTCAGCTTATGAGGGCCTGTTTCATGCTTTCTAGGGTTTCGACATCTATAAATACTGATCCCTAGGTGCCGTATTCGACACTCATGAAGATTCGAAGCTCTCTCCCTCTCTCTACGATTTTCTTCCAGTTTCTGAGTATTCACTTGTGTTTATCGATTTCCAGTGTTGTTAGATAATCGATAGATCTGCATTAAATCCTAGGATTTTACTCTATGGCTTACAGGCAACAGAAGCGAAGTAAAAACCTTTAAGGACAGGAGTCCGATCCGTGCGGTTATTCTACGTTCAAGATCAATCATCAACAGGTCGGTATTACATTATTGTTTTGTTTTTTAATTTCGTCCAATAACAGGAAACTCTCCTTCTACCTTTCTTATAATCAGATCTAATCAAGAAAGATTAATCTGGTTTCTGGACAAAACCTGATAATTATATTAATAATAATTGGATCTATTAATCGCAACTAGCGGTATATAATTCTCAATATTATTTATCAGTTTCCTTGCTTGTCTATTAGTTTGATTTACAACAATATTAAAGGTTTTTATTATGTGTTTATATTTCAACAGACTAATGGACACTTAATTCCCAACTGTTAGTCTCCACTACATCGAACTAAGAATTTCCAAGCTTGACCAATTTGATGGTCAAAACTACACCTGCTGGGCTAACAAGGTCAAGTTCATGCTTCATGTGTTGAAGCTCCCCTAAGTTTTGGACCCAAAAATGGCCCTAAATCCTGCTAATCCAATTCTCGAGGCGGGGAAAAATATGGATCCAACGATCATCTCTAATCTGGAAAAGCAAAGGGCTCTCCATAGAGAGTTTGAGAAATTATGTGTGGGTCACATCAAGAGCTCACTGTTTGATCGGATCTAAGATCTTTACGCGCTGGTCAAAGATCCAAGAGAGCTATGGACTGCTTTGGAACTCAAGTAAAAGGCGCATGAAGAAGGTACCAACAAGTACCTAGTGTCAAAGTACTTAGAGTTTCAAATGGCTGATGATAAACCTATCATGGAGCAAGTGCATGAACTCCAGGTCATGGTCAACAAGTTGAATGTGCTCTCCATTTCGATACCAGAACTCTTTCAAGTTGATGCGATCATCACAAGACTAACACCCTCATGGAAAGACTTCTCTAAGAAAATGATTCCCAAATTGAAGGACTACTCCTTGGATGATCTGATGAAACACCTTCGCATTGAGGAGGAAACTCGCATCAAGAACAAGCGTGGTAAAGTCAAGTCGAGTGTGCACCATGTATCAACTTGGGGTCCTGGTCATAAGACCAAGTATGGGGGACAAAACAAAAGGAACTTGGGACCCAAGAAACAAAGCTTAAAGAAACCATGTCATTAGAATCCCAGCTCAAAGTCGATGAGGACCATACCTTGCCACGTCTGCGGAGAGATTGGGCACTATGCGAGAGAATGCAAGGATCGCAAATTGGGATCGGTAGCACATGCAGTCGAGCAGGTCACTGACATGGTGGTAAGTCTGAACATTGGATAGATATACATTATCTCTTTACTTACCTGAGCAATTTCTGCTCGATGATGATTCATAGACGGTGGAGCCACTATGCATGTTTGAGGGCAACTAGAGAGCTTCTGTCATTATCATCCAATGCCACCAGGAATGCTAGTTGTTTGTGTTGATGGTCACAACGTTGAAGTTCAAGGGAGAGGTGATGTTCATCAGAAATTCATGCATGGTGAATAGGTTACCCTTCGAGATGTTCTTCATGTTCTTACTATTTGTAAAGGGTTGGTTTTTTCCGACAAGTTTGATAAGGGTGGGTTCAATATGGTGCTTGAGAATAGCAAAATTGAGATCACTAAGGGAAAAATATATGTTGAGAAGGCGAACAGTTATTCTGGGATGTATCTTTTGTGCCTTAGTGATGTGGGTAGTTTGAGTGGGCCAAGTGTTGAGACTAATCGTGCTAGTGCAACTGGTGGGAGTGTGTCTTGTGTTGCTGGTAATAATGTAATTGGTGGATTGGTTGCTAATGTGAATGTCTGAATGAAGTGAAATTTTTTGGTTATTTTGTTTCTTCAACTTCTTTTTAGAATAAACGTTTAGCACACACTAATGTTAAAAATATTGAAAAAAATGAAAACTAAAGGAATGTTAAAATCTAACTCAAAAGATTTTGAAAAATGTGAAACATGTGTGAAATCAAAGTTTATAAAGAAACCATTTCCATCACTTAAGAGAAATATATAACGCCCGTAGTTAATTTAGAGACGATAAGAATTAAAAATGACTTTTTTATGGAAGATTATTTAGAAGGAGTAATCTTAACTAAGCTGTAGTATATGTCACAAGGTTTTCGGGCATATAAAGAACGCTGAAATCCGAGTTATAACAAAGAAGTTATGACCTGTCGAAGTTTCACGATAGAACCGGCACGACACAGCACGACGTAAATAGTGAAATTATGTTAGAGCGATATTTGGCCTTAGCGATCTAAATCAAAGTCGTAGAATACGTTAAACCGAGAGCGTGCATAAAAAGAACATCTAAATCTGACTTTGTATGAGGAAGTTATGATTTTTCGAAGTTTCAGCCCGAAACTCGAGATTGAGGTCGAGTGATATTTAGCCGAAACTTTCTAAATGAGAATTGAATATCTCATCAATAGTAGTCCAATGATAAAAAGACAAACGAAAACGGAATTCAGATGAAGGAGTTATGAATTTCGAATGGAGTTTTCTTATCCCGACCTACTAAAAATAATATATTAATAATATATTAAAATTAAAATTAGCCGACGAAGTCTAAATGAAAGTTGTAGATCTTGTTTTTACCTATGCGTGGATATAAATAATGTCGAAAACGGAGTTCGTATGCGAACATTATGAATTTTTTAAGTCTGGGGAGCGAAACCCCAAAACTGTCAGAACTCACGAGGTGAACATATGCAGCTCACGAGGTGAGCATTAGTGACTCACGAGGTGAACAGATGATGGAAGTCTTCCAGGGCAAGTGGCCATGACGAACGCATGACGTATCGAGCTCACGAGGTGAATATTAGAAACTCACGAGGTGAGCCAGTTTACGAGGTGAATATTAGAAACTCATGAGGTGAACCCAGAAAATTTACCCTATAAATAGAAATCGAGGGTCAACCGGTTTTGGTTGCTCTTTCTCATCTCTCCTACTCCCGATACTCTCTCTAAGCCCTATTTTAACCCTCCGAAGCCCCGGTATCATCCCGAAGCCCGAAGATCCCTAGAAGAAAAGAGTTTCTGAGCCGAAGCTCTGCCTGCAAGAAGCCCAGTGTGTGAAGATCTTCCAGATCTACCGAAGAATACTGCTTCTACAAGCCTTAGTGCTGTCCGATCATCTTCTGATCAAGTGAGTGTATAGTCACTTTCATTTTACACATAGATACGAAGTATTTTATAAAATACATGCTATGTGTATATATATTGTTGTTTATATGTGTGAGTGTGTAGTTATTTTTCTTCTACCGCATAGATATGAAGTATTTGCTATGAAATACTTGCTATGTGTTTATACGTTGTTTGTTTACTTGAGATGGTTGTCGAATGAATATTTTATACAGATTTTTAAATGATTTAAACTATATATGTATTTTATATCTACAAATATGTTGGGTAGAACACGGGTAGTCGAAATAGTTGGTGTGTGATGAAGGATGAGTTTGAGGATGAGACAAAAGGTGAACCTTGGTAGTTATAGATTTAGTACCGTATAGATGAACGCTGGTAGCTATGGATTTAGTACTGTTAGATAGACAATGATAGCTATGGACGTAGTACCTACACTGGTAGTTATGGATTTAGTACCCGATGAATGAACCCTGTCAGCTATTGTCTTAGTGCCAAATAAAGAATCTTGGCAGCTATTGTCTTAGTGCCAAATAAAGAACCTGGAAGCTATTGTCTTAGTGCCAAATAAAGAATCCTGGCAGCTATAGTCTTAGTGCCAGATAAAGAACCCTGGCAGCTACTGTCTTAGTGCCTAATAAAGAATCCTGACAGCTACTGTCTTAGTGCCAAATAAAGAACCCTGGTAGCTATTGTCTTAGTGCCAAATAAAGAACCCTGGCAGCTACTGTCTTAGTGCCAAATAAAGAACCCTGGCAGCTACTGTCTTAGTGCCAAATAAAGAACCCTGGTAGCTATTGTCTTAGTGCCAAATAAAGAATCCTAGCAGCTATTGTCTTAGTGCCAAATAAAGAATCCGGGCAACTATTGTCTTAGTGCCAAATGAAGAACCCTGGCAGCTATTGTCTTAGTGCCAAATAAAGAACCATGATAGCTACTGTCTTAGTGCCAAATAAAGAACCCTGGCAGCTATTGTCTTAGTGCCAAATAAAGAATCCTGGCATCTATTGTCTTAGTGCCTAATAAAGAATTCGGGCAGCTATTGTCTTAGTACCTAATACGGAGTGAACGAATAGATGATTCTTAAGGTAGACCCTTAAGAGTAAGGAAGATAATGGGGATGGGTAATTGGGTTGATTGTTTGATGATTAAATATAATAATTATATTATTGTGGGTTGAAAACCCTATATGATCACCAGGCTCCCAAGCCTGACCCACTCAGTTTTCTTTGCATTACAGGTAATGGCACAAGAGTATAAGTTGGTGGACTTGACGAGAGATTTTGGATTATAGATTATTACTTACAAATAACAGTTGTAAGGTCTATTTTGTACTATTTGTGCTTTTGGTCTGTATTGGAACATGACATCCCGAGATTTTGTTATTTAATGAAAATACATTTCTTTAAAGAAATGCTTTGATAAATTCTTATCATATTTTGTTTTGGGAACAAATTCCGCAACCGTTTTCTTTAAATGGATACTATGATTTATAAAACAAAGCATAAAAAAATCGGTCTTTTTTCTGGCCGTGAAAATGGGGATGTCACAAAATACATCATTACTTGAGTTGATTCATTATGATATATGTGAATTAAATGGAATACTTACTCGAGGAGGAAAAAGGCTTGTCATCACATTTTGTGACGACTCCAATCGATATCTACATGTTTACTTGTTGAGATCAAAAGATGAAGCTTTTGATGCATTTAAACGGTATAAGGCTGAAGTCAAAAATCAACTTGAAAGACACATCAAAATTCTTCGCTCGGACAGAGTCAAAGAATATTTCAACCAAGAGTTTGACATGTTCTATGAAGAGAATGGAATGAAACATGGGAAAACTTCACCATATACTCCCCCAATAGATAGGTTTGGCTGAAAGAAAGAACCAAACCCTTTGTGAGATGGTCAATTGTATGTTGAACCAATTAGGCCAACCTAACAATCTGTGAGGGGAAGCACTATTGACTGTTTTCTATGTTCATAATAGGATCACTAGTCATGTGATTCCTACAAGCCTTTATGATTTATTGAAAGGTAGAAAGCCTAACCCAGACTATTTGAAAGTGTGGGGGTGTATTGCTTATTATCAGACTCCCGTCCTAAGTGAACCAAATTGGGAGCATGAGCTAATAAAAATATATTTATTGGATATCCTCACAATAACAAGGCTTACCGATTATTAGATATTCAATCAGGTGTTGTTGTGGAATCCAAAGATGTAGAATTATTTGAGGACAAGTTTTCTAGGGATGAAGAAAACTCTAGTCATACAACACCCACAAATACTTCTCGAGAAATACTCCCACCTCCTGCTATTATGGAGGAACCAAGGAGAAGTACTAGGGCTAGAATAGAAAAAAAATTTGGAGATCATTTATATTCTTATTTGGTCGAAGGAACACAAAAAAGTGACAAGAGAGGTCATCTTCGCCATTAACTTGGATGATGATCCTAAGACCTTTACTGAAGCCATGACGTCTAGAGATTATCCTTTGTGGAAGGAAGACATCAATGATGAAATGGACTCAATTATGGGTAATGGAACTTGGGAGTTAGCTGATCTAACCAAGGGGAGGAGATCCATAGGATCAAAATGGGTATTCAAGAGAAAATATCACCTAGATGGATCCATATCCGCCTATAAAGCAAGATTAGTTGTTAAGGGCTATAAGCAGCGAAAAGGGATCAATTATTTTGATACCTATACCCTAGTTGCTAGGATTAGTTCTATTAGAATTCTCATAGAAATATCAGATTCGAAAGGATTGTACATTCGTCAAAAGGATGTGAAGATAGCCTTTCTGAATGGTTATCTTAAGGATGAGATTTACTTGGAGAAACCTGAAGGTTTTTTGATATGCAAACAAGAAAAAAAAGTACGTAGACTTGTTAAATCCTTGTACAAGTTAAAGAAAGCTCCCAAACAATGGCATGAGAGATTTGACACCACTGTAACTGCTTTCAGATTCCAACATAATAGTGCCGACAGATGTATTTATTCTAAATGCTCTTTGAAATACACAATTGTTATATGTCTTTATGTTGATGATATGTTGATAATTGGAACTTACCTAGAAGGTATTCTCGAGACGAAGAAATACCTATCCTCGTATTTTAAGATAAAAGATCTTGGAGAAGTTGATACAATTCTTGGTATCAAGGTGAAAAGGACATGCGATCAGATTTCTCTGAGCTAATCTCATTATATAGAGAAAATTTTGACAAAGTATAAACACTTGAACATTAAGGAGTTCAAGACTACCTTTGATTCAAGTGTGAAACTAAATGTGAATTTTGGTCGAGTAATGGCTCAACTGGAATATGCAAATGCAGTTGGAAGCATGATGTATGCTACACATTACACTCGACCTGACATCGCATTCGCTGTAAAAAAAACTTAGTCAGTATACTGTCAATCCAAGGACAGAGCACTGGAAGGCAGTGGGTAGAGTACTGGGATGCCTGAAAAGGACAAGTACTTTTCAGTTGACATATTCTTCATCTAACGGAATACTTGAAGGTTATTCTGATGCTCACTGGAATAGATCAAACCAGTGATTCAAAATCAACAAGTAGTTTGATTTATACTCTAGCTGGTGGTGCTATTTCTTGGGAGAGCAAGAAATAGACATGCATAGCTCATTTAACGATGGAAGCGGAGCTAATTTCCTTAGCAGTAGCGAGCAAATATGTAGAGTGGATTCGAGATCTACTTATGGATATCCGTATGTGGGATATTCCAATGCCTTCAATACCCATATACTATGACAATGAAGCCACACTGTCTAAAGTAAGAAGTTGAGACATGTAGGTCTGAGACACAATTTTGTGAGACAACTAAATGAAAATGGTACCATCAAGGTTGTATATGTCAAGACAAGTAGGAACTTGGCAGATCCGTTTACCAAACCTCTGACAAGAGATTTGGTTACATCTACCATGAGAGTCATGGGTTTAAAACTACAATAGAATCGCTTAGTGATGGAAACCTAACTTGACATTAGTGCTCCTAATTTTCAAGTTTAAAGGGTAACAAAGAAGTCACTAATGATAGAAGGTAATATCATTAATGATAGATCCATGTGAGGTAGGATAGTACATCGTTGCCGAGAACGAGGCTGAGTTACGACTCATAACAAAGTTTGGAGACATCTAAGCAAAGAATATGTTGTAAAACTTTTCCTATATGATCTAGAGGTGACGTCGCCTCAAGTGAACATTAATGGTTTATCTTCTAAATGGTCATGAAAAGGGTTTATAGCACATGGCCATTTTAGCGCTTAGGAGGAACACAAAGACGACTTGTGATGTGTGGGGGTAAACCAGAGAGGTCATTAAGGTTCATGGTTTAAACCTATAAGGATACCATCGAATTCGTCTCTTATTTTTTTTCTCATTAAACTAGGGTTTAATCTTCGTGCCACTTAAGTTACATCATCTGTCTAAGTGAAAGGAAACTTTCCAACTTGGTGGGGGATTGTTGGGAATCATATATATATATATATATATATGTATATATATATATATATATACATATATATATATATATATATATATATATAAAGGAATTGCAAGTTAGTAATTTCCTTTGTATCCCACATTGGTGGGAGGAAGAAATCTTTGTGGGTTTATAATCATATTCCCTTGATAGTCCATCAAAGGCTTTAGTGGATTAAAGGAATGTGTCAAGCCCACACGTGCGCCTAGCTTAACCTAGCACTAGCTGATGTCGCGAGTGCGCGATTTAGGCACACTTTGTACTTTGCACAATGCATTGGTCGCTGGGTACTGATGAGCTTTTATTTTTGACGAGTTCCGATCAAGCCGATTTCACCGATCCGGTCAATGGTTGACCACCGTTGACTTCGTGGAGGACAAGTAAGGATATTCTATAAGGATCAGGAAACGACTTGCTTGGAGAGCAAGTCGTCGCCGTAGGGTTTCTAGGGGCCGGCCTATGAGGGACCGTTTCATGCCTTCTAGGGTTTCGACACCTATAAATGCTGATCCCTAGGAGCCGTATTCGAGACTCACGAAAATTCGAAGCTCTCTCTATCTCTCTACGATTTTCTTCCAGTTTCTGTGTATTCACTTTGTGTCTATCGATTTTCAGTGTTGTTGGATAATCGATAGATCTACATTAAATCCTAGTGTTTTACTCTGTTGCTTACAACCAATAGAAGCGAAGTAAAAACCTTTAAGGACAGGAGTCCGATTCGTGCAGTTATTCCACGTTCAAGATTAACCGTCAACATGTCGGTTTTACATTTTTTTTTTTTGAATTTCATCCAATAAGGCAATAACAATACACTCTCCTTCTACCTTTCTTATAATCATATATAATAAAAAAGGATTAATCTGGTTTTTAGATGAAACTTAGTAATCATATTAATAATAATTAAATCTATTAATTGCAACTAATCAACATATAATTTTCAATATTATTTGTCGATTTTCTTGCTTGACTATTATTTTGATTTACAACAAGAAAACTATTACATATAAAAATATGAGATACAAGGAAATTATACTAATATATTCTAATAGACATTATTATGGATGTAATGCGAGTCAACTACCGTTTACTTATGGATGTAATGCAAAAATCCACTCTGTTTGGTGTTAGTGTAGAGTGGGATCGAGTAAACAGGTAGTAAATACTTATGGATGTAATGCAGGTCAACTACTGTTTACTTATCTGGGCATTCCACTAGGGGTAAATATGAACATAATAGATAGTTGGGATGTGGTACTAAATAAATTCCAATCAAGGCTTTTGGGTTGGAAAGCTAGATGCTTATCGTTGGGAGATCTACTCTAGTAAAATCGGCACTTGGAGGCCTTAGTGTTTATTATATGTCGATATTTAAAGCGCCTGAAGGTGTTGTAAAAAACTTGAAGCATTGATAAGTCATTTTTTATGGGATGGTGAAGGTGAAACTCATAAAGTAGCTTGGGTAAAATGGGAACAAGTTTTATCAAGTCATGAAAAAGTTGGCATTGGTTTAGGCAGTCTTAAGGCATTTAATAATGTAATATTACAAAAATGGCATTAGAGATTTATTGTTGATGGAAATACTAAATGGGCTGGAATGTTGAAACCAATTCATGGAGAAGATCGAGGGTTCATTATGGCCAATAGTGTATGAAGAAATCCAAACATTTGGGTAAACATTGTAGCTGTAATCCACAAAATGGATGCTACTAATGTTATTCCAATGGCAACACTCCATAAAAGATGACTTGGTAGATGGAATCTGATAAAGTTTTGGAGTGATGTTTGGTTGGGAGAATAACAGTTTTGGCTTATATTTCACAAATTATGCCGGCTAGAAATTGATCAAGAATGCTTCATTTCAGATAGATGACAAGATGGTAATTGGGTATGGCATTGGAGAAGACAAATAAGATATGGCTCTAAAGAGACACAATTTAGTCAGATGATGGTAGAGCTACAAGGGGTATCGTTTCTGACTCACCTAATCGATTTTGGTGGTCGTTGGATCCGGTTATAGACTTTTCGATCAAGTCTTCAAGAGAGCCTATTGACGACAAGTATGTGTTGGGTGGAGATCAAATTACTAGATGGTGTAATACTCTTCCTAGAAAAGTAAACATTTTTCTTTGGAGGTTATTAATTGACGGACTTCCTACGAAATTTAATTTATCAAAAAAAAAAAAAAAAAAAAGGTAGATTCCAAGCTGTGGGTTGACCGGTGAAACATTAAACCATCTTTTTTATCACATTTTGCATGGCGGAGTCTTTGTGGTCTCTTGTTGCTTGGTGGTGTGGGTTAGTTTTCCCGTCCTCATCCTCGATTAAAGAATGTCTTTCTTGGGTAGATGACCAAGTAATCTCTCAAAAGAAAAGGTTTTGTTTGTTGTCGTATCTACGTGTTGGATAATTTGGAGATTCCGAAATTTTGTGGTGTTTGATGGGACTCAAATTAGGAGAAGTACTTTGTTTGATGGTATTGTTTTAGAGTCTTTTTCTGGTTAAGTTCCTGAGCTTCCAAATCCGATGTTTTTTGGAATGCTTGGCTTTTGAGTCCTTTGTACCTGTTTATTTTCTTCTAGCGACTTGCTAGAATTGTGAATATATGAGTGTCAAAATAAAAAAATCTAATAGTCATTCTTCCCTATATGTGCAATAGTATCCGAACGTCCAACTTAAGGATGTAACTATGAACTATCAATATTCAAGTTCTAATTGCATCAGAACTTGAATTCAAGCACGTCTATCTAGTTTATGATTTCATTAAAAACAATGAGAGAACTAGGGAAGGAAACTCAGTATTTTGTCAACAACAAAAGTGGCACTAATGCAACCTTTATATAGCCCTTCATAAAACACAATTAAATTTGGTACAAGGCCTATCTTTTAAAGATTAATATATTTTTCAAATGTATCTAAGCCCATTAGTCAAGTAGTTGGCCAATTTTGATAAACAAGGTAAACGAAGATCTATAAATCAATTTGTTTCTATTGTTCATAGTACAAAGCTCTAATGAGCAACTAATACAGCTTACATATGTCTTGGTATATTTGATATGTATGTTCATTTAGAAATCAAATATTTGACCAAAACCTTGGCATGTATAGATGACCAGAAAAACAGTAATACGTTCACAGTGTTCAAAAAAGAAATATAGAATCTCTTTACAACCTGACAACTCCGCATCGCATGCACGTATCAGTAAAACCATGCATATAAACAAACCAAGTAAATATATAATTAAATTAATTAATATATAGAATGATTCTGTAAAACTGTAAAAGTTTAACATATATCCAATCTTCACAAATATATAAAACTCACCTCTGTGGAGACGATGATCATTCCCTTCTCTCGACTTCTAAAGATATCCCTCGATTTTATTTATTTATTTTCACTACAAAACACATCTCGTTGCAGTAATTGCAAACTTGGTTTTGGTAGCAAAAATTCAGACACTCCTAATAATTAGTTATGTTTAGTTTATGGCATGAATGAATTAGAATTTGTAGCGAGTTGGAACAAGGCACGTTTCAATTGCTTGTAATTTGTTAGACACATAGTTGATTTAATCGTGACTCACGTTAAAGTTTTTATTAATATATGAATAAAAGCTGTTTAATTTATTTTTTTCCCTTGTGACTTTAAATATAATATGCCGTACAAATCGTCTCCATTTTGTGTTTCAAATTTGAATATTACGTGTTTCGGCCCATATCTAACACAACATGTGTTTCAGCCTCAAAATTTGTTTTT
The DNA here is from genome assembly GCF_052625555.1 of Lactuca saligna. Lineage (NCBI taxonomy): Eukaryota > Viridiplantae > Streptophyta > Magnoliopsida > Asterales > Asteraceae > Lactuca > Lactuca saligna. The sequence continues at coordinate 159,645,028 of NC_136422.1, read as the reverse complement.
ATATCAATATAGAAAATAAATTTCTAATACATCATATTCCCAAAAATATGCAATATCTCTAATGATCATAGTGTGGAATTGTTCGCTGGTTGTTATTTAACCTATTATATAAAATACTAAGGATATACCCATACGTTGTGTAAAACTAAAATAATATGAAAAACAAATTGTAAATTAATCTGATCATCACAATGCACATTACCTAATAATAATTATATTTTCATCACAAAACTCGAACATAAATTATAATCATATCTTCAACACCTTAATATAACCAACATCAACAACATATTTAGTATTATCTATGATTATTACAGTGAAAATAAAAAACATTGATAATAATATAAATGTCGCATGTAAATATCATATTATTATGGATCTTATATTTTAAGATAAATAAATCATAAATGTTGGCGAGAGCAAATACGGGAAGTAGATAAGACCAGAACAATAGCATTATTTGTTGTATAAGTTATCATTTTTAGATCCTTAATTATAGGTTGTATAGCAGGCTAGATTGGTAATCCCTTTCCTATATAAATCTTGTAGCCATTATACAATTAGATATAAAAAAAAAACCATCGGAAGATTTCCTTCCTAACACACTTGTATTCAAGTTCACATGGTATCAGAGCATACCTAATTCCTCCGAAGAATTTCACCCACCGAATCAACGTAATCAAACATGACTAGAGACAAAGCAGGCTCCTCAAATCCCTCGCAAGTCATCGTCCACGGTGTTCAAGATTCGCCCTTCCCAACTGGAGGGGTCATTCTCGATGACTCGAATTTTTCCCTATGGTCTCAATTAATGGAGATGAGAATAGCGGCACGAAACAAATCAGGACATCTCACCGGAAAGATAACGAAACCCAAAGAGGGTGAAAAGGAAATCGAGGCGTGGCTGATTGACAACAACAAAGTCAAAAGCTGGCTAATCAATAGCATGAACCCCTCGCTGATCCGTCGATTCATTTGTCTTCAAACAACGGCTGAAATCTGGGAAGCTGTTGGCAAGACATTCTATGACGGCTCCAATGAAACACAATTGTTCGAATTAAACCAAAGATCTTTCAATACTCGCCAAAACAGTCGGGCCTTGTCAACATACTACAACGAACTCGTGAGTATCTTTCAAGAAATTGACACTCGTTTAACCACGTAGGAGGCATCGGTAGCAGAAACTCTCGTAGTAAACAAAACCATGTCTCGTCTCCGAGTACATATCTTCCTGGCAGGCCTTGATGCTGAATTCAATCAGGCCCGAAGCGAGGTTCTCAGGATCGATCCACCACTAGGTCTCGAGTCATGCTACGCGTATATCCGGAAGGATAAAAATCAAAGACAGACCATGGAGGAACCAAAACAAGAATCAGATAGTATGGTTCATCTTGCCACCCAAAATCGGCCAAAAAAAGGAAGAAACTCAAACAACAAAAACTCCTTCTCCTGCACATATTGTGGAGAAGATGGACACACAAAGATCCGATGCTATGAGATCATCGGGTACCCGGAGTGCTGGGACTTCAACAAGAAACCACGGAAAAAGGTTAGTCAAGCTGTTGTAGCTACAACAGCTCCAACTGAAGACACTAGCCCTCCAATGGCAGCTCACACATCCTCTAATACTGGTATGTCTTCAAACAACACTTGGATAATCGATATAGGGGCAACCGATCACATGATCAATGACTCATCCATGTTGTTAACCACACACACACCAAAACAGCCAAACATCAATACTGCGAATGGAGGAACTGCTCCGGTAACAGGGGCAGGAAAAATAAAACTGTCAAATTCTATGGATCTTGACACAGTTCTTGTAGTCCCATCTCTGTCTTCTAACCTATTATCAGTTAGTCAAATTACCGAATCTTTGAATTGTTATGTAATCTTTTGGCCAAATGAATGTGTGTTTTAGTATATAGTGACCCATCGGATTCTTGGCTATGGTACTAGGAGGGGTGATTGTACTATCTTAAAGAAAGTCATCACAATCAAGCTTTTAATACTGGAGTTCAACAAACAAATAAGTCCGTAGCATGGTTGTGGCATCAAAGACTCGAGCATTTATCATTTTCTTACCTTAGGAAGTTAAAACCAAATTTATTTTTGAATGTAACGGATAGTGATTTTAAGTGTGGGGTGTGTGAGTTAGCAAAAAGCACTAAAATCTCTTATAGTCCAAGTAATAATAAAACTAGTTTCCCATTTGGTGTGATTCACTCTGATGTGTGGGGTCCTGCAAAAATCCCCACGAAAAATGGTGCCAAATACTTTGCAACTTTTATTGATGAGTGTACAAGAATGATCTGGGTATCACTACTGAAAAGCAAAGATGAAGTGTACCAAGCTTTTCAGGAGCTTCACCAACTCATCAAGACTATATATCGGAAAAAGATTCATACTCTGCAATTAGACAATGGTGGCGAATACATAAACCATAGAATGCAAAAATTCTGCAAGGAGAACTCCATCAGGCACCAAACTTCATGTGCCAGGTCACCACAACAGAACGGCCTGGCAGAAAGAAAAAACAAACAAATACTCGAGATAGTAAGGGCCTCCTTATTTTACATGCATGTTCCAAGAGAGTACTGGGGGAGGCTATCCGATCAGCAGCATACCTGATAAATAGAACCCCATCCAGTGTCATCGAATTCAAGACTCCACTGCAAAAAATGAATGAACTCCTCGAGCAAACTGATACAAAAGGTCTGGAACCTAGAGTATTTGGATGCAATGCGTATGTACACCAAGACATAGGAAAGCTTGAACCTCGTGGAATCAGGTGTATGTTTATCGGGTACACAGATCAGAAAAGGGGTATAGGTGTTACGACCCCACAGGTGACAAAGTGTATGTCACTCGCAATGTTGCATTCCATGAATCCGAACCATACTTTGGCGATGACCCTTTGCCTCAGGGGAGACACACGATGAAGAAAACTTACATCACCAAAGCAAATTCAGCAATATTGGAGAGGAATTCTCCTACAAAGAACCCAAAAACACAACCACAGAAGACGAGACGGTGGAAGACGAAGGATCTTTCCAAATGGAAGACGAAGGACTGTTCAAATCGGATGATGAGTATTCTACACAAGATCAAAATATGGCTGGAAACGAAGGAGACACAATTGAAAACGAAATGACTAGAAGTGAAAAAGAAGTGGTATTGCAAGATAGTATAATCGCTTTCCCAGCAACACCGATACAACACGAAACACAGGAAGTCACTAATGATGTAATTAATGATCTAGAGACTATTTTACATCTCTTTTGCAGGAAACTAGAGATAGAACTGGATCGTGGCTACCCTTGAGAACCAACAGGGGAGTACCGAAGAAGCAATACATACCAGACCTTAAGGCGAAATCAAAGTACCCAATAAGCAAATTTTCTTCACAATACCGCTTAGCACAGTCCCACATACTACTGGTAAAGGAGTTTTCCACCGTTGTGATTCCAAGTAACATCCAAGAAGCAATGAAAGACGAAGTCTAGAAGAAATCCATGAACGTCGAGATGGAAGCCTTGCAAAAGAACCAGACATGGGATCTAGTGAAGCTTCCGGCCGACAAGAAGATAGTGGGATGCAGATGGATTTACACTATTAAACTCGATGAGAAGGGAAACATAGATTGGTATAAAGCGAGACTCGTAGATAAAAGATACACGCAGAATTATGGGATAGACTATGGAGACACCTTTGCTCCAGTAGCAAAAATGAACACAATTCGAGTCCTAGTCTCCATTGCAGCAAATGAAAATTAGCCACTCAGACAATATGATGTAAAAAATGCCTTCCTGAACGGAGTCTTAGAAGAAGAAGTGTTTATGGATCCCCCACCAGGGATAAACTGCAGCGAGAAAGTGTGTAAGCTAAAAAAGGCATTGTATGGGTTGAAGCAATCCCCACGTGCGTGGTTTGGAAGATTCTTGAACTTTATGAAAAGAATATGTTACAAACAGAGCGACGCTGATCACACCCTGTTTGTGAAGAACAATGGAAAGATAACAACATTGATTGTGTACGTGGACGATATGGTAGTAACTGGAAATGACCCGGGCGAGATGAAAAAACTTCAAACTCTACTGGAAAAGGAGTTCGAACTAAAAGAACTTGGGCAACTGAAGTACTTTTTGGGTATCGAGGTAGCAAGGTCCAAAGCTGGAATCTCAATGTGTCAAAGGAAATATGTATTGGATCTGCTAGCAGAGACGGGAATGTTAGACTGCAGGCCCGTTGATACACCAATTGAAGTCAATTACAAGCTAACCGTGACGACAGAACAAACTCCAACAAATAAGGAAAGGTACCAAAGACTGGTCGGAAAGTTAATATACTTATCACACACTAGGCCAGATATAGCATATGTTGTAAGTGATGTGAGTCGATTCATGCAGTCACCCAGTGAAGATCACATGAATGCAGTATATAGATTCTTAAAATACCTAAAAGCCTCACCTGGAAAAGGATTATTCTTTGGAAGAAACCAGGGGCATCACGTATGTGGATATACTGACGCTGATTGGGGTAGAGATAGAAGTGATGGGAAGTCCACATGTGGATACTTTACATTTGTTGGAGGAAACTTAGTGTAACGCCCGCGTTTCCATGCTAGACATTATCATTGATGTAATAGTCTAGGTTAACCCTTGTAACTCTTTTTGAAGTATTAATGATGAAATATTTGAGTACTATGTGAATTATGTGTTTATTTTCTTAATTATTATAATTTAATGAATTAAGAATAAAATAAGCATCAAAATTAAAGTATGAGATAAGCCTGATATATTTGCATAAAGATTTAGTGGTCGAAACAAGGATTCCGAAGATATAAAGAATGCCAAAATCCGAGTTATAACGAAGAAGTTATGACCTATCGAAGTTTCGCGACAGAACCGACAACACTGAATGACGTAAAAAGTGAAATTTACATTAGAGAAATATTTAGCCTTAGTGATCTAAACGAAATTTTTAGAGTTCGTTAAACCGAGAGCGTGCATAAAAAGAACACCAAAATCTAACTTCGTATGAGGAAGTTATGATTTTTCGAAGTTTCGACTTAGCAGTGTGCAGCCCGAATACTCGATTTGAGATCGAGCGGTTTTTAGCCGAAACAATCTAAATGAGAATCGAAGGTCTCGTTAATATTTGCATTGTGTTATGGTGAGAATCTACAAACCACAAGGGAAAAATAAGGATTTCTAGCCATGGAAAGGCATAGAATCCAAAAAGAAGAGAAAACTATGAAGAAGAGGAAGTAAAATCATGAAACTATGATAGAGGATTGTGTTGTTTACCTTGGTTTTGATCTTGAGGGAAGCAAGAACACTTCAAGGTCTCCTAAATCTTGAAATTATGGCAGAGAAAGGGAGGATTTTCATGGGTTAGAGAGAGAGAGGAAGAGAGTTTGTGAGTTAAGAGGGTGGAGTGTGAGAGAGTGAAGAGAGAAGAGGAAGTGTGAGGGAATGAGCTTAATGATTGAATTTTGGGAAGAGAGAGGGCATGGGGAGGGGAGAATGGCCAGATTTTTGAGGCATTAAATCCTCCTCTATCCTCAATTCAAATTTTATAAAAAATCCCTCCTTAATTTTTATACAAATCTAATTTTTATAAAAGTGATTCTTTAAGCAATTTTTGATTTATTTAAAAATCTTGGTTTTAACTAATAAATTATGATTAATGCATGATAATTTATATTTCTATTTCATTGGTATAATCCATAATTTGATTAATAAAATTTGATATTTGGAAGTTTATAGCCAAATTTTATAAAGTTTTTAAGCTTTAAGATTTATAAATTTGGATTTTGGGCTCTTTAGGGTTTTTGGAATATTGTTTGATGTTCATCATCATAATGAAGTATAATTAGAATATTTTAATTTATTTTTAGGGTATTATACCCTTTTTCAATTATAACAAAGCTTGAAAGTTTCATTCAAATTATAGCATTGACATTTCCTATTGTAGTTAAGCAACTTACTAGAATCGTAAGTGTCAAGTATATTAGTCCTAGATCTTAGTTGGATCCTAGTTTATGCAAGATTTTGACCTAATTTGTACTACTAGGCCATGGCATGTTGTGCATGAATGGTTTTTATAAAGATGCATGAGTCCGAGGATGACCTGAATTGACAGTTGTCACAGAAAAGACCGATTTTCATTTATGCTTTTAAAATAATTTCAGAGTAAATCCTTTTGATTTGAAAGAGTTGCGGAATTTGTTCCCAAAAATAAAGTATGATAAAATAATATTTACCAAATCATTTCATCAAGAAATGTATTTTCATTATATAATCAAAACTCGGGATGTCATGTTCCGATACAGACCATAAAGCATAAACGATAACATTACAAGTCGTTCAACAAATATAAACATATACAGACTTGTAAACAAAACAACTTGATGATTCATCCATCTTATGCCCTTGCGCCACTTCCGGTAATACAAATAAAACTGAGTGGGTCAGGCTTGCGAGCCTTGTGAGCATATAGGGTTTTCAACCCACAATAAATAATTATATTTAATTCCGCCAACCACAATAACCCAATTACCCATTCCTGTTAGTCTTACTTTACATCCCTAAAACAACTAACACAAGGGACCTAGTCTTAGAATATTTCATCGGGGCGACAACACATGCATCCGGGGGTTTCCCGACAATATATGTCAAATAAGGCAACCATGAGGGGGATGGAGTACAACGAATGAACACACAAGTTCATTAACACCTACAGGTGGTGAACCTGCTAGCGTTCCACAAGACTCTCTAGAAAATTCTGTGGTCGTCATCTAAACTCCGCTAGATGACTAAATCAAAAACAACATCGAGGTCTCTCATCTGTTTATCACACAATTATCTACCCATGTTCTACCCAACATATTAGTAGATAAAAAAATATATTTTTATACATAGTTTAAAACCTATATACCATTCTCATTCAATACATATTCCAAACAATAGATGAGACACATACACATAACACGTATTTCATAGAGAATAAATCGTATCTATGAGATAGAAGAAAGTGAATATACATTCACACATAGAACAACAAAATATACACATAACACATATTTCGTATATAATACTTTATAATTATGCGTTAGAAGAAAGTAACCACACACTCACTTGATCAGAAGATGATCGGACAACACTACGACTTATAGAAGTAGTATTCTTCGGCAGATCTGGAAGATCTTCACAAAAACCGGACTCCTTGCGGGCAGAACTTTGGCTCGGGAATTGCACTTCTCAGGATCTTCGGGGCTTCGGGACTTGCTTCGGGGCTCGGGAATGATACCGGGGCTTCGGGATAATTCTTTCACGAAAAACGATGCAAAAACGCGAGAAAAAGGGAAGAAATGAGCAAAGAACTCGGCTGCCCTCAACATCATTTCATAGGGGGCTGGAACTTCGATTTACGTTGGGCGTAAATTGAACAATGTTCATTTTATGCATCCATCCGAATACATCCGCAAAAAACTTTCTTAACCTCAAGTAATCTTTGGTTAAACCCCTAAGCACACATACGATAAAATAACCTAGAAAATAAAATTATAATGAAAATAGAAATACTTAACACTTTGAATGTTTAATAATTTGTAGCTTTGCTTCTTGATATTTCTTCTTTGTCTTCATAGCTTTGTAGATTCTTTCTTTCAAACATTTTATCACTCTTTTTTTTTCACTCACACTAAAAACCTAAGAAAAACATATGCTTATGCAAGGGGATTTAACTTCATCCTTTATTAGTTAAATACATTAGCCTCATGTGCAATGACTACTTAAGATTTTTTGGTACACGATGCTAAACATATTGCGTCCCTCAAACTAAGCGATGTGTTTTTGTCCCATGATTTCACTAGAATAAAGGGTGCCACATATGCATTATAATGTATATTGGCTCAACTAAACATTTGGGTCCTCATAAAATCATCAAACACAATACTAGCATGGAATCCTAATTGCTTTTACCAAAAATTTCTAAGTTAAGTCCTAGCAATTTGATGCAATTTTTAAAAAATGATACATAGGATTAGGATTCTAATTTAGCTAATGTAACCAACCCCCTACCCCACACTTAATTCACGTAATGTCCCCATTGCGTGTTATGCATGACAAATAACATAAAGTAAAGAGAGAATTGGAACAAACTCCCTTGGGGTATTAGTTGCAAGGTTGATTTTCTTCATTTTGACCTCCATCTTCAATTGACTTTACGCATGGGAACAATTCATCCATGCATTGGGTGACAAAATCTCGGGTGGAATAGCTCCAAATATAGATGAAAAAGCTCTAGGAAATGCTCAAGAAACAGTCTTCAAAGAATATAATTAATGCCCGCGCCAAATAGAATCAAATCGTTGACTTGAAAATAAGAGAATGAGGAACTCGTCGAGTTTAGGTGGAAACTCGCCAAGTTAATGGAAGAACGTTGCCATTTTACGCTTGGACTCGTCGAGCTCTATATATGTACTCGACGAGTTCTCTTCAATGTATGGGAAAAATCTTCTTTCTACTTCAGGTCCTTTTTGTATTTTGAGGATAGTATTAAGGTAACACTCCCCCTTGTTTTTTTTTTCTTCCGTAAAAAAGACTATTTTTCAGCTTCTTTAATTGTCGGACTCGTTATTGGACTCAAAAATCCTAATCTTTTCGTCTAGACTCAATTTCTCACGTTTATTCCTCACGCTTCATTCATGCATTCAATCCCTCACCCTAATTTTTGAAAAGATAAAAAACAAACACCAAGTAATAAAAAGGAAAACAAATTAAAGATCCTACTTACTTCCTAAATATCTAAGAGTTTAAACATCAACCAAACAAAAATAAAAACACACCAAACAAATAAAAATTGTTTTAACAAGCCACACAAACAAAAATGAAAGGATACTCAATCTTCATCTTCCTCCTTGCCCCCTCCTACATATCCGTTACCGCCGGTTCCACTTTGCCTCGCTCGCCATCTCTCCTCCTAACTTCTAATACGTGGGTAGTCAGGTGCATCATCTATCTAGGGAATTCTCATGTGGTGTATCATGTGGGCAAGGGTCATATGATGGTAAGTTAAACTGTGTCCAATATCATCTTGATATGCCCTTAACTCCATATTGTAGGGTTCCATTGGTAGTTCATCTTCAACCGGGATCATGGGCAGTTCTTCATGCACATGCCCTTGCCTTGGTCTTACCCTTCTTTCCGGTTGCTCGGGTCCCACCACTTCGACCTCACCCGGGATAGCAATGTTACCCCCACCATAATCCTCAACTATACTTGCACTCTTATAAAGAATAGGATTAGATGGAAATGTTGGCATCATAGTTAAAACATTCTCGACACCCATTTCCAAAATACCAAATGATCTCGCCAATCTACTCACAAACATACCCCCACAAATTCATGAGCTTTTTCTATCTTTCACCGCACCCTCACCCAAGTATTTCGCCAAACAATATGGGATGTTGTAGAAATTATTGGGTATGATGATGCACCACATGTAGAATACATCAAGGCTTGGTACCTTATCATCTTCCTTCTGCATATTGATGGAACTAGAGATGAGCCGGTGGATTAAGCGATGAATTGGTGACATAATGCTTCTTTCTTGAGCCGCGGATGGAATGTAAACATTATTCTCAATGGTGGTCCATCAATTTTCCCCATTCATTCCATCCGGGATAACCTTGTGACAATTATCCAAGAAAGTCCCAAAATCTTTAGTCATGACCACCGATTGGTCATATAAGCCCATTTTCCATCCTAGTTCGACCATGATACATTCCTGATACTCACCACCAAGACAAAAAGTCAACATGTTTGTATCATGATAATCGTCCCCACCTCGGAATGTAACTGTGGAATAAAACTCCAAACACAACTCCTGGTATACTAGTTCCTTCATCCGGAATAGCCTCCTCCACCTATCACAGGTAATTTGTACTCCATTATGTATGAAGACTTTGGTCAAATATGGGTTCAAGGCCTACACCAAACCCAGCTGCTCGAACCACGACCAGCTCAACTCGTTTGGCACATAAAAGTCCTTTGTCTTGAGGGTTTCCAACTTTCTCCTCCATTTAACTAAGGTAGTCTTCAATCCAAATTGAGGGAAGTTGAACTAAGGGAAGTCCCCTTGGTCTCTTTGAGCACTTTGTTCTCCGCCTCTAGACATTTTATGCAAAATCAAACACAAGGAAAAACCACACAAACCATATAAAATGTTAAAAATATAAATATGGGAAACAACAGCATGAACTCGTTGAGTTCAGTAATGGACTCGACATCCGATGAACAGTTCAAGTCTCCTTTACTGATTCGAATAGATTCAATCGATTATACTCAAAATTACTCTAGGGGTTTGTTCAGGGTGGTAAACCAAGCATTAATTCACAAAAAATTCCAGTCAAAATGCTCTAAATTAGTCCAAATCAAAACCCTAATGTTCGTGTCAAAATCAAAAATCGAGTTTTTTTAACAAGTTTCAACCATTAAACTACTAAAAATCCAACCTTTAACGGAATTAAGGGTGAGAAACCTTAACTTTTTGCAAGAATTTGAGAAGAATCACGAGAATGAAATTTTTTGCTTGAGAGGACTTGCTCGTCGAGTGGTAGGCGAGTGCGGCTGAGAATGAGCAAGCTTTACCCTTTAGGGTAAAAATCCTAATTTAACGAGTTTAAAATTATATATATATATATATATATATATATATATATATATATATATATATATATATATATATATATATATATAGTAATAAAAGTTTACTCATCGAGTTCGGGGTCCCAATCTCTTCGAGTAGAGACGGGGTTTTACGAAATATCTCAACTTTTCAGATGGACTCATCGAGTTTAGGTATGGAATCAGCGAGTTTTTGACTCTGTTTGATAGAAAAAAAATTCTCTTTAAATAATTTTCACTACACCCCACACTCAAACTTTGCTTGTCCTCAAGCAATCATTTTAAGCTAAAAAGAAGATTTAGATTGAAAAAATCCTAATAAAACACACAAAAGAAAACAAAAGACTAAAAATAAAACGAAACGGAAAGAGTAAAAGAAAGAAAACTCAAATTTTGGGTTGCCTCCCATAAATGTTTCTTTTTGAGGAGTCTTTAGTTGGACTCCTTCTCGATCTACATTGCAACGGCTTTCTCCAAGTCCAACCCTTCTTCTAATCTTTCTTCATTTTGCGTGCCCTCTTCATATTTCTTAGCTCTATGCCCATTTACTTTAAATCTCGACCCATCCTTGTTCCATAACTCAATCACCCTGTATGGATAAACATGCTTAATTGTAAAAGGCCTGGACGAACGAGTGCATAATTTTCACAGAAAGAGCTTTAGTCTTGAATTGTACAAAAGAACTTTGTGTTTAGCTTCAAATTCTTTGTTACCTTTCAACCTTGCACCATGCCACCTTTTTGTCTTGTACTTATAAATCAACGAGTTAGTGTAAGACTCATTCCTCAATTCTTCCAGAGGATTCATTTGCAAAAGTTGATTGTCATGCAACTCACTTGGCTCAAAATTGCATGTTTTCAAAGCCCAATAAGCTTTATGTTCAAGCTCCACTGGTAGATGATCGTTTTTACCATAGACTAACATATAAGGTGTGGGTCTAATGGGTGTCTTGAATGCAATATGGAATGCCCAAAGTGCATCATCCAATTTATCCGCCCAATATTTCCTATTGCTACCCACCGATCTCTCCAAGATTCTCTTGAGTTCTCTATTTGTAATCTCAGTTTCCTATTTTTTGTGGATGGCATGGTGTTGAAAATCTATGGCATACAACATATATTTGCAACACTTTTTCTAGTTGATCATTAGCAAAGTTGGTTCCCCTATAACTTTTCAATGCCTTTGGTACTCCAAACCTAGAAAATAATATTTTAAGAAACTTTACCATGACCCTTGCATCATTTGTTGGTAATGCTTGCGCTTCTGCCCACTTTGATACATAGTCTACCGCCACAACTATGTATTTATGACCTTTAGATGAAGGGAATGGTCCCATAAAATCCACACCCCACACATCAAATATTTTACACACTTGGATGTTCTTTTGAGGCATTTCATTCGTTGCAGAAATATTACCGGACCTTTGACAAGCGTCACACTCTCTCACATAAGTGGCAGTATCCTTGAAGATTGTGAGCCAATAAAACCCTACACCAAACACTTTTTAGTTGTATATTGTACCCCATGATGTCCTACTGCCGACCCGTTGTGGAAATGATCTAGAATGTCACGGATTTCCTTGCCAAATACACATCTTCTAATGATCCCATCTACACAACTCCTAAAATATAGGGCTCATACTAGAAATAACATTTAATTTCTGAAAAGAACTTCTTTTTCTACTGGTGAGTGATCCTTTTTGGAAGAAAGTTGCCAACTAAGAAGTTTGCAATATTAGCATACCATGGTTCTTCCCCCATGATCACCATCAAATACTCTTTTGGGAAGCTATCTCCAATACCCTTGTTGTCCATCTCTTGCCTTTCTGGATTTTTCAATCTAGATAGATGGTCGATAACTACATTTTCCATCTCTTTCTGGTCCTTGATCTCGATGTCAAATTCTTAAAGTAAAAGCACCCATCAGATTAATCTTAGATTCACATCTTGCTTGACAAACAAATACTTGATAGGAGAATGGTAAGTAAAAATAGTAGTTTTAGATAAAATAAGATAGGGATGAAATTTGTCAAAGTCATAGACCATGACTAATAATTCCTTTTCAGTTGTGGTGTAGTTCTCTTGGGCTGGATTTAAGGTCTTGCTTACATAGTAAATAGGTTGAAAGTGCTTGTCAACCCTTTGACCAAGTACACATCCTAAGGAAAAGTCACTCACATCGCACATTATTTCAAAGGATAAGTTCCAATTCGGGGCGATAATGATCGGGGCATTAGTTAAATTTTCTTTCAAAATTTCAAAAGCAGTTAAACATTCTTTAGAAAAATTAAAAGGTGCATATTTCAAAAGTAATCGAGTTAAAGGTCTAATTATTTTAGGAAAATCTTTTATAAAATGGCGGTAAAAACCCTCGTGACCTAAGAAACTCCTAACGCCCTTTACATTGGTTGGTAGGGGTTATTTAGCAATAGTTTCAATTTTTGGCCAATCCAACTCAATCCCCGCTTTGGATACTTTGTGGCCTAAAACAATGCCTTCATTCACCATAAAATGACACTTTTCCAAATTCAAAACTAAATTGGTCTTCTCACATCTAGCAAGCATCAAGTCAAGGTTAGCAAGATAATCATTAAAAGAAGAGCCAAAAAACAGAGAAGTCATCAATAAATACTTCCATAAATATTTCCACTATGTCATGGAATATCACCGTCATGCATCGTTGAAAGGTCGCCAGCGCCTTGCATAACCCAAAAGGCATGCATCGATAAGCTAATGTTCCACTTGGACAAGTGAAAGTTGTATTCTCTTGATCAAGTGGGTCAGTAGGAATTTGGAAATAACTTGAAAATCCATCTAAGAAATAATAATAGTAATGGCTAGATAATTGCTCAAGCATTTGATCAATAAAAGGAAGAAGGAAGTGGTCTTTGCAAGTGACATTGTTTAGCTTTCGGTAATATATTCACACCCGCCAATCAGTTAGCGTTCGTGTAGGTATGAGCTCGTTCTTCTCGTTCGTCACGAATGTGATCCCTCCTTTCTTTGGAACTACTTGAACGGGACTAACTCATGGACTATCAGAAAATCGAATATATGATCCTAGCATCTAAGAGCCTGACAACCTCTTCTTGAGCACTTCTTGCATGTTCGGGTTCAACCGCCTTTGATGAACTACCAGATTTTCACCTTCTTCAAGGTTGATCTTGTGAGAGCAATAAGAAGGGCTTATCCCTTTAATATCGGTAATTGTCCATGCAATGGCCTTTTTTATTTTCTTCAACACTTGAACTAACTCTTCTTTTTCAGATCTGGTGAGGTCAGAAGCTATAATCACAAGTTTTTGATTACCCATTTCCAAAAATGCATACTCTAAGTGTCCCGACAAAGTTTTTAGCTCTAAATTCGAGCTTTAAACACTGAACACGTCGAGTCTAGAAACAAAACTCATCGAGTTGTGCCCAATTTTCCTGCATGATCGCGTTTTTTCGCACGAACTCATCGAGTTAGTCTCTTCAACTCGGTGAGTTGACTTTTCAAAGCTTCTTATTAATTCATCGTATTCACTTTCTTCGAGCAATCTTTCTATCTCCTTCAGGTATCTTTCAACATCAAAGTCATTTTCGAAGGCCACAGGTGATTCGCTTGACTTGTCCTCTTTCCATTATTCCATTAATTCTTCCAAAGTGTCTACTAAGAAGGCCGTGTCATCACTTAACTTAGAATGTTTCATGGTTCGATCAACTCCAAAAGTAATTGAATCTTCTCCCACCCGAATGGTAATTTTGGATTCTCTTATGTCCACTATGGCACTTGCGGTGTTTAGGAAAGGTCTTCCAAGAATGATCGACACTTTATGGTCCTCTTCCATATCTAGAACTAAGAAATCCATGGGAAATACAAATTTATCAACTTTCACCAATAGGTCTTTGCATATCCCCCTTGGATTCTAGAGTCCCAAAGGGTTCCTTATATAGCTGAGCTGCTAGGGTTTCAGTCAAAACCCTAATCTGATTGCTTAAGCCCTAAGCAGTCCACATGATCCTTCTAGAAGGCCCCTATGGACGATTTCTATGTGCACTTCCACATAAATTTTGTCCACCTCCTTCTTTTAGGAGTCCATAACCCATCTTGTAATTATCTTATAATTACAATATCAGTCCCTTTAATTTATTTAATCTCTTTTGATTACTAAATTAATTCTTGACCGATATTAATTAAATATATGATTTCTCAATTAATATAGTATTCTTATAATATATTAATAAATCAAAATTAACCTCCTTCTCATTAATTCATCTAGTCAAGTTGCTATGGTGAAGGCAACCTAAAAAGACCGGGTTAAGTACATACCAATTATAGTTTTGGGCTTAGACACCTAATCCAACAGTTTCCTACTTGGATAATGCTAATAGATATAAATAGAGGTACGAATTCAAAATCCGATTAGCAATCATAGCTTTCAAAAGCCGTTGTCAAACTCTGACACGTCCTATAGATAAGAGATCATGTAGTCCTCCATTCTCAAGATATCATACAAACAAATACATGGAACATAATCATACTTATTGTCCAACAGTTAGTTTCCCGATTTCTGATTTGTTTGATATAGAAGTTAATTGAACACATCAACTCAGTCCTGACCGGGCCCGACACATAAGTCAACACAAAATCACCGAAGGGCCTAAGATATCGCTTTTAATCCTCCTAGGATAAAAGGAACAGATAAAATTTGACTTATATGCTTGTACTATTTATTCATTAAATCATACGCAACAATACGTTTTATAACATCAAGTTACTGATGCGTTTACGTATTATCAATATACAACCAACTT
Organism: Lactuca saligna; assembly: GCF_052625555.1. Lineage (NCBI taxonomy): Eukaryota > Viridiplantae > Streptophyta > Magnoliopsida > Asterales > Asteraceae > Lactuca > Lactuca saligna. Next base: position 159,629,539 of record NC_136422.1, on the reverse strand, counting down.
GTAAACAACAACTCATATATCTCGGCTTAAAGACTATACGATATTATCGTCTCACAATTACTCGTGATGAATTCCATGAAGTACTTCATGTGAGCGCGGGTTTCATCTAATACTCAAATCTTATTTCAGGTGCACTCATGAACGTTGCAGCAAACCTTTGCTATGTCTAAATGATTAGACAATCTACAAGCTAATTCATGATAGTCTTGCCTCTACCTACTTCCAAAGTATGATCGATTGTAGATAGTTTGAATAATCATATTATTCTGGAAGTCAAAACATGCAAAATGAAACAATAGTAAATAGTTGACACAAGACAGTAACTGTACTCATAAATAAAACTCCTTTATTTAATCATCAAATGTCAATTACATTTGATCTATTACAAGTTTCTAAACAGTTATCCAATCACTAAAACTAATATTGTCCTTCAACCCAATACTCCTAGCATGCTGCAAGTGCTTAACCCTACTCAGTCCCCTCGTAAGGGGATATGTTGGGTTCTCCTCTGATGATACACTCTTCACTACGAAGAGTCCCTCTTCTACTCGATGTCTAATGAAGTGATATTTTTTTGTCAATGTGCCTGGATCCATGATCCCTTGGTTCCTTGGTTAAGGCGATCGCACCCTTGTTTTCATAGAAAATTTCCATAGGCTCCTGTATGGAAGGTACAACTCCAAGGTCTCCAATGAAGGTCTTTAGCCATATTTCCTCCTTCGACGCTTCGCTAGCTGCTATTTACTCTGATTCACACGTTGAATCAATTACGGTCTCCTGCTTGGAACTTTTCGAGGTTACTGCTCCTCCATTTAGGGTAAATACCCAGCCTGACTGATAGAGGAAATTATCTCGATCGGTCTGAAAACTGTGCTGGGTAAAAAATGTGGTTTATACTTCGCTTGTATAGGAAATTGTATTTTTATATAATATCTTAGGTGTTTACGTCCGCAAACAGGTTTATGGCCGTAAACCCTGTTTACGACCCATGATTACCCGGCCCATATTCTCATGTATAAATATAGGTATTAGAGTGAGGAGTAGAGATTGATGAACCCTAGAGAGTTTACAGCCAGAGAGAAACAGAAGCTTTTATGTGTGTGTGAATCTTTTGTATCCGGATCTTCATTCATATCAATACATACAAAGATTCATATTATTCTTCTTCTCCGTCTCTTCTATTTGATATAACGTCATCCGTTTGATTGAGATTCCGCACCATCAAACAGATCTGATTGATACACAGACAAATTAGGGACTTACAATTGGTATCAGAGCCTGGTTGTATCAGTCAATTTTGTCAGATTTGGAGCATTATTTGATCTTATTTTCGAAATATTCTTGCGTTTTTGGATAGATCTTTGAAAAATAAGGGGGATTTGTTTTTCGTGTTTTTCATAAAAAAAGGTTTTTGATTGAGTTTTGGAGCAAAAAAGGGCAAAAATCACTGTTTTTGGTCGTAACCTGCGAGGGGGCGGCGGCCAGAAACTAGGGTTTCCGAGGAGTTCACGGCCCGAGGTTTGCGGCTCGGAGTATACGGCTCAGCAGTTTGCAGCTCGGTCTCGCACGTTTCCGGCTTCTGAGTTCTCAGCTTTGCACCTTGGCCTCGCACGAACCACCCTCGCTTCGCATAGTTAAAAAAAATCAGAATTTTGGAGGCGCCAGGGATCGAACTCGGGTCTCCTACAAACTAAACCTCGCAGCTTACCAACTCGGCTAGAAGACCCTTTGTTATTTCCCTTCCGAATTTAATTCATAAAGCTTCTTTCTCGGTTCTAATTTTGCATTTTTTACGCTTTTAACCGAAAATTCACTTTTTTTTAGTTTTAAATTCTATTTTCATCCAATAATAATAATAATAATAATAATAATAATAAAAATAAAATAATAATAATAATAATAATAATAATAATAAATCGTTTTTATTTTTGACTTTTTATTTCAAATTTTGACTTTGACTTTCAAGTTTGACCTTTGACTTTAAACTTTGACTTTTTCGTTTAATTTTTAAAATTTACAAATTTAACTTTTTGGTTTGACTTTCTAGTTTGATTTTTTTTTCAAGTTTGACTTTTTCAAGGTTGACTTTTTCATGTTTGACTTTTGAGTTTGATTTTTTTTTTTAAAAAAAATTTGACTTTTAAGTTTTATTTTAGCTTCTAGTTGTGTTTTTTTAATTGATTTTAAGGTCTACGAGTGAGTTGAAAACATGAAAGGGAGTCGTCAGGATATGTTAAGACAAAATTTTCAACATTTTTGATTATATCCCTGGAGAAACCCTCGAAACTCAGTTGCAGCGATTTACCACACTCACTACCGAGATGAATATAACTGGGATCTTCTTGTCCAAATCTGAGATAAACAAAAAGATATTGAATTCACTTCCGAAATCGTGGGATATGAACGTGGCTATCATCAAGAAGACAAAAGATCTCAATCATCTTAGTATTGCTGATGTAATTGAAGAGCTTGACGCTTTGAAGTGTGGAAATACAATGAGTTCTGCAAACATCTTGGTCAATGAAGTTTCAGGTTCTCAATCATGTGAAGTTTCATGTACACTATCTAGTGAAGGAGGAGGCAGGAAGACCCAACATACCACCGAAGACGAAGGTGAGAGCCTTCCAAATGACGCTCGAGGCTGCAAAGGAGGCAGCAGACGTTGCTTCAGGTACCTTTCTTATAAATGGTTTTCCTGCAAATATACTATTTGATTCCGGAGCCAACTACTCCTTTGTATCGCATAAATTTGGTGGGAAATTAGCATTGCTTGTAGAAAAACTTGATAATGCCTTGATTGTAGAAGTTGCCAATGGCAAATTCATACATGTTAGTAATCGTATTAGGAACATCATCATCGACCTAAATGGAAACGAATTCCACGAAGAACTATTACCCATAGAGTTAAACGGTTTCGACATCGTTTTGGGTATGTATTGGCTTAGCGCCGACGATGCCGAGTTATTATGCCGAAAGAAGATAGTAAGGGTAAACCCACCCGGAAAGGAATCATTTATGGTGTACGAGGACAAAGGTAGGTACGTGTCCCAACTTCCTCTGAAGTCCAACACACATGCTTGAAGCATGTCCCATATAACAACTCAAAGGGTGGCATACTAATGCTCGAATGGTGGTTGTTGTTATAGGAAAACTCAGCCAAAGGTAGGTACGCGTCCCAACTTCCTCCAAAGTCCAACACACATGCCTCAAACATGTCCTCGAGCGTCTGAATCGTCCGCTCACTCTGTCCGTCCATCTGTGGGTGGTATGCGGTACTGAAATGCAATCTCGTACCCAACTCCTCATGGAACTTCTTCCAGAACCTGGAAGTGAAACGTACATCTCAATCTGACACAATCGAGATCGACACACCATGTTGCGATACCACCTATCTCACATATGTCTCTGCCAGCTTCTCTACGGAAGAGATCTCACTGATAGCAAGGAAGTGAGCGCTCTTCGTCAGCCGGTCAATGATACCCAAATTGCGTCAACACCCCTCGCAGTCCTCGGTAATTTGGTGATGAAATCCATAGAAATCTGCTCCCACTTCCACTGGGGAACCTCAAGTGGCTGCAACTTGCCATGCGGACGCTGGTGCTTAGCCTTAACACTGCGACATGTCAAGCACCTCTCAAAAAACCATGCAACATCCCTCTTCATACAGGGCCACCAATAATCTTTCTTCAGGTCCAAATACATCTTAGTGGCCCCGGGATGGATCGAGAACCTCGATCTATGCGCCTCCTCCATCAGGATGGTATGTGCCCCGCCAGAAAATGGCACCCAAATTCGACCCTGAAAAGTCATAATCCCTCGGCTATTGGTAACAAACTTCGATACCTTCCCTATCACTCGCTCTCTCTTGCGGTTCTCTAGTCTCACAGCCTCTGCTTGGGCCTCTCGAATGGTATCCAACACCGGATTCATCACCGTCATCCTCATACAAATATGTCGTATCAGGCACTCTCCACCCTACGACTCATGGCGTCGACTACAACGTTATCCTTGCCTGGGTGGTACAGAATCTCATAGTCATAATCCTTTACCATATCCGACCATCTTCTCTGGCGCATATTCAGGTTGGGCTGATCCATTAAGTACTTCAAACTCTTGTGGTCTGTGTATATGATACACCGAACCCCATACAAATAATGATGCCAGATCTTGAGGGCAAACACCACGGCCCCCAACTCCAAATCGTGGGTGGGATATCTCACCTCGTGAGGCTTCAATTGCCTCGATGCATACACTATCACTTGTCCTCTCTGCATAAGCACCGTGCCCAACCTCAATGTCGATGCGTCACAATATACCACAAAATCCTCCATCCTTTCAGGGAGGGCTAATACCGGGGCTTCTCATAATCTCTAACGAAGCATCTCGAATGAGGCCTGCTGCTATGGATCCCAACTAAAATTCACACCCTTCCGGGTCAACCTGGTGAGAGGAACAACAATCTTGGAGAAATCCCTGATAAATCTCTGATAGTAGCGGGCCAATCCCAGAAAACTCCTGATCTCGGTGGGGGATTTCGGCACCTCCCATCTCATAACTGCCTCACTCTTGGTCGGGTCGACCAATATCCCATTTTGGTTAATGAGGTGTCCCAAGAACTGGACCTCTCGTAACCAGAAATCACACTTGGAGAATTTGGCAAAAAAGCCTCTCCGACCTCAATACTCCGAGAATCTCTCTCAGATGCTCCTCATGTTGCTCGCTAGACCTCAAATATAACAGAATATCGTCAATAAACACGATCACCAACCGATCCAACATCAGCCTACACACTCTGTTCATGAGATCCATGAACACTGCTGATGCATTGGTGAGCCCAAAAGGCATTGCCGCGAACTCGTAATGCCCATAACGAGTCCTGAATGACATCTTCATGATATCTTCATCCTGCACTTTCATCTAATAATATCCAGACCTCAAATCTATCTTGGAGAACCAAGATGCACCCTACAACTGATCGAACATATCATTGATCCTCGGTAATAGATAACGGTTCTTGACCGTCAACTTGTTCAACTCCCGGTAATCAATGCACATCCGGTGTGACCCATTCTTTTTCTTGAGAAAAAGGATTGGCGCTCCCCACGGCGAGCTACTCGGTCTATTAAACCCCTTTCCCAGCAGCTCCTGAAGCTGCGAGGATAACTCCTGCATCTCTGGCGGCGCAAGGCGATAAGGCGCCTTGGCGATAGGTACTGCCCCCGGGTGGAACACTAACTCTACTGGAATGTCTAAGAGGTAAGGACTCATCAATCAGTTCAATAGGAGTTTCCTCCTCGAGTTGAGTGGGTGTGTTAGTGGTTCCTTCATCCCTTGATTCTTAAAGATATTCAAGATCAATTTTCCTCCCACTGTCCTTTTGGCATATGCGTTCTCTCTCTTGGAAACCCATCTCCTCACAACGATGACAACATTGTCACTCGGATTATTAAAGAAATATCCAAAGGACTTCTACAGGTAGCCGATTAAAATGCATCGCTCGCTACAAGGTTCAAGCTTGTCGTGAGTCTCTCGTCTTACGAAAGCCTCGCAACCCCAAAACCTTGATATGTGCCAACGAGGGAACCTTCCCTGTCCACATCTCGTGAGGTGTTTTGGCAACCTTCTTAGTTGAGACTAAATTAAGAATATGGACAGTAGTCTCTAAGGCATACCCCCAGAATGAGATAGATAACAAAGCTCGACTCATCATGTAATGAACCATATCCAACAAGGTTCGATTGTGCCTCTCAGCCTCACCACCTCGATCGGATCAAAGCATCTTTATCTTCCTGCCCAACTGATTCTCCACTACTTGCTTAAACTCTTTGAACTTTTCAAAAGTTTCTGACTTGTGCTTGATTTATTTGATATACCCATATTTGCTGTAATCATTGGTAAAAGTAACACAGAAGCGGTTCACATACCTTGTGGTGGATCTAAAGGGTCCATATACATCCATATGTGTGAGATCCAATAAACCCTCACCCCTTTCACAAGTACTAGTGAAGGGTGACTTGGTCATTTTTCCAAGCAAACAAGATTCGCACGTGTCATCGAACCTAAGATCAAATGACTCCAAGACTCCATCCTTTTGGATTTGGGCTATGCATTTCTTGTTGACATGTCCAAGACGACAATTCCACCAGCATGCTTTGTCCAAACAATTGGATGAATCGATATGCAACACATTATTTCCTAAGTTTTCTACAACCATCATAGTTTCATATATACCATTACATGGAAATGCTTCCAAATAGAAAGTACCATTTAAGAAAGCATCAATAGAACCAATTTCATTGTTAAACGAAAATCTAAAACCTTGTTTATACAAACCATGAAAATGAATAATGTTTCATGTCATTTCTGACGAGTAGTAATAGTTATTCAACTCTAAACCTAACCCACTACTAAGCACTAAAGAATAAACTCCAAGCTTGGTGGCAGACGTCACTTTCCTATTCCCCATTATCAATTTCATATTCCCGTGCTCCACATCCCTACTTCTTCTTAGACCCAACAAATAAGAACAAATGTGATAACCACATCCTGTATCAAGGACCCAAGAAATTGCATGTGATGAGTTATTAGATTGAATAATATAAATACCTACGAAGGTGGGCTTTATCTTCCCATCCTTGATGTCTTGCAGATACTTAGGGTAGCTTCATTTCCAATGCCCTTTGTCGTGACAGTAGAAGCACTTTGTATCCTTCGGATTGGAAGAGGGAGTAGCAGGACCACCTTTGGTTCCACTAGAAGAGGATCCATCATGGGACTTACCCTTGTGGCTCTTAGAAGGAGACTTCCTCTTCTTCCCTATCCCTTATCTAATTGCCAAGACAGGGGCAACATCAGTAAGAGTTGATGCAACAAAATTTCCTTTTAAACTACTCTCAGTAGTTCTTAGTAGGACTTGGAGCTTGCTTAGAGTGACTTTAAAACATCCCAAAAATACAATCTAAAAATTTCGTTTTAATTTAATAATAAAACCTTAGTCATCGAACATCTTATAAAAATCATAAACAATGTATCTCAAAATATCGTAACAATTTTCAAAATATCATAGTATAAACATCCCAGGCTGACCAGATGGTGTGTGCACTACAATCTTCCTGAGCTCTTCTTTTGAAACTGAGTACCTGAAACCAAAACTGAAATTGTGAGCACGAAGCTTAGAGAGCTCCCCAAACTACCACATACCATACAATAACATATAAAGCAACTACTGGGCCTTGCCCACTGCATCGGACATAAGTCCGGAAACTGCATCAGACCGAAGTCCGAAACTAACCAGGGCCTTGCCCACTGCATCAGACCGAAGTCCGGAAACTGCATCGGACCGAAGTCCAGAACTGAGCAGGGCCTTGCCCTTTGCATCGGACCGAAGTCCGGAACTAACCAGTGCCTTGTCCTCTGCATCAGACTGAAGTTCGAAAACTGACTGAACATAGCGTGGCATAACATAACTACTAGCATAAACACATATAAGGCATACTGCATCGGACCAAAGTCTGGAACACATAACACACAGACATGCTTTAATCACAAAGACATCAAGCACACTAAGCTATCGCATCGGACCAAAGTCCGGAACTACTACTAACTAAACGGGTCGGCATTGTGGCCGTAGACCCGTTCCTACTGGAAGGAAAACTCACCTCACAAAGATGACTGAAGAATACTGCGTATAACCGCTCGTCGCTAGCTGGAAGATCCTTGAACTGCTGATCTCACGACTCCCCGAGCTATCAATAGCAACATAACACTTAGTCCAAAACCATTAAGTTTCCTTAGGGTAAAATGACAATCTTACCCTTAATCTAATTTGGTCCATGACCTAGGCCTAAATCCATCACATGAAGGGCCCAATTCCCTATGGTATTTCCAAGCCCACTAACGACCCACTTATGGCCTAATTTTCTAAATTGGGCCCAACTTCTCAAATGGTCCTTCCCTCTAACCCAAAATATAATATAGCCCAGTAACAATCCAATAAAATAGTTCAATAGGGCCCATAATCAACTAGTCCAAGGAAATGACCCAAAAAGGCCCACTGACTTATGAACACAGGGCATTCCCTCGCAATCCTGGTTGCGAGTCTTAATGGGAATGCAGCGTGTTCCTAAGCCTTATGCAGCACGTTCGTGCCATGATTCAAAAACTGGCCATTAATCACATAATGCTTAAGCCATGCTATCCAAACATATATCCAAGCTATTTAAGACCTCCTAAATCATAAAGTCACAAACTTGTCGACTTTACATGCACCTAAAAGTCCCAATCTCAAGAAATGGCAATCAACTTCCATAAAGATGGTCACAACTCTTGCATGGATCCATTAGGACCTTAAATATGGAAACTTTCCTGCCTAAGGGACTCAAATAGCCTCATGGGTGGCAACCCTACATCCAGAAATGAATTTGAAACATAAAAATCCATTCTTGAAACCAAGAAAGGACAATATCCATGAGAAGCTAGATCTATGATGTTGAAGCACCAAGACGAGAACTTTATACCTTCAATAGGCTGGAAATGATGCAAAACCTATGGATCTACAAGTTCTATTTCATCTCTTGCTTCTTCTCTAAACACCTTCTTCTTCAAATCTCCCAAACAACACCAAAAATACTCAAGGTAAGCTTAAAATGCATGCAAGAGGTTAAGGGATTCGTTCTTAGGGTTAGATAGGATGGAGGCTGAAGGAAATAAGGGTTGGGCATGATTTAAGGTGTTTAAATAGGGTCCAAGACCCGAAAATTAGGGTTTAGTCTGCCCAGACGAACGCAGCGTGTTCCCTTTGGGAACGCAGGGCGTTCCCATATGCACATGCATCCATTTTCCTTTTGAGCTCCATGCGTACATGGTTTGGCCCAAACCCTTCTAACTTCAATGACTCCAACACTCCATCCTTTTGGATTTGGGCTATGCGTTTCTTGCTGATGTGGCCAAGGCGACAATGCCACAGGCATGCTTTGTCTAGACTATTAGACGAATCAATATTCAACACATCATTTCCTAAGTTGTCTACAAACAACACCGATTCATATATTCCATTACAAGGAAATGAATGGAAATAAAAAACACCATTCAAATAAACATTAATAGAACCATTAATATTATCAAATGAATATCTGAAACCCTGTCTATATAATCCATGAAAAGAAATGATGTTCTTTGCCATATCTTGTGAATAGCAACAATTATTTAAATCTAATCCTAATCCATTACTGAACACTAAAGAATAAACCCTGACTCTGGTCACAGGCGACAATCTTCTGTTTTCCATAATCAAATTTATTTTCCCATGCTCCACCTCCTTACTTATTCTTTGGCCCTGCAAATCAGAAAAAATGTGGAAACCACATCCTGTATCAAGAACCCATGAAGTAGCAAGTGATGAGTTGTTAGATTTAATAGAATACATACTTGCGAAGGTGGGCTTTATCTTCCTATCCTTAATGTCCTACATATATTTAGGGCAACTTCGTTTCTAGTGGCCCTTCTCGTGGCAATAGAAACACTCTGCTTCCTTAGGGTCAGAGGAGGATTTAGCAGAACTTGCTTTGGCCCCACTAGAGGATGAACCATCACGGGACTTTCACTTTTGGTGGTTGTTTGAAGGAGCCTTCCTCTTCTTTCCCTTTCCTTGAGCAATTGCCAACACATAATTAGCCACAACAGGGGCTGATGCAACAGATTTGTCTTTGAGGTTGCTCTCAGCAGTCCTCAACAGTCCTTGAAGCTTACTCAAGAAGACCTCTTCCTTATTTATGTGGTAGGTCATTTTGAACTGGTTGTAGCAGGAAGGCAAGGAGTGGAGGATGATGTCGATAGCCAAATCCTCATCAAACTTAACATTAAGTTTGAGAAAACGATCAAAATACCTCTGCATTTTCTGCAAATGAGAGGTTAGGGATTCTCCACTTCCCATCTTAGCGGTGATCATGTTAGTAATGATCTCATAACGCTCTTGCCTCATGCTTTGGTGGTACATGTCCAGCAAATCTTGATGCATTTCATATGGATACATGTCCTCATAGGACTTTTGGAGTTCGAGCTTCATGGTGGCCAGCATGATGCAATGAACTTTCGTAACATCATGCTTGTGGGCCTCAATGGTGGTCAACTCTTCAGGAGTAGCAACATTTGGGTTGATCTTTTCAAGTTTCTCATCGAGGACATATTCTTTGTCCTCGTAGCGAGTAATCATACGAATGTATCTCATCCACTCGTTGAAATTCGACCCATCAAATGTCACCTTTTGACATAGGTTCATTAGCGAGAATGACCCAGAAGTGTTGTTATTGTTGTTAGCAGACATCTGAAAAAGAAAGGAACAAAGTTTGATTAGAAATGAATCCCCAATGAAACACCGAAATGAAAAATTAGGGCTAGGATCCAACAACATTATTAATAACTTAGAAAAGGGATGCCGTAATCTAAATGCAAATAATTTGAAGGTAAGTGAATGACGATTCACTAATTTCCACGATGAAAAACGAAAAGAAATTAATTTTTAAATGTATTTGAAAACTCCTAGATTCTTTTGAGATTCATTGAACTTTTCAATGTCATGTTTAAATCTCAATATTCCCTTCAAGTTTGTGACTGGGATACCGAGGATCACAAACAAGGTGTGAATAACCATGAGAATCAACATGGTGCACTAAATGTCTCTATCACCTAATCAATGTGCCGGTAAACCACACACGCTCCATTGATCTATGAAAAACACCGAGCCACCCTTCGCTACCAATTTCAATCCGAAATTAGTGTGCCGGTTAACCACACACGCTCCACTAACATTTGACAAGGGTACAAAGTGTAATTCCATGGAGTAGCATCATTTTCACATTTTACCCTAAAGTAATTAAGATTTGGAATTTGTAAAAACATTTTAGTTACTTTGTATCATTCATTATACTTTTAACGAGGAGAGGATTTCCCTATCCTACCCGTTCGGCTAATGATCCTCCACCAATAAAGGAAGCGGTAGGTAAGAGTGGATACCCATTAAATGGCCATTTTATAGGTCATAACCTTATACTCCCTTATAGACCGGCTTCGTGAATGAGGCCAACTAACGGTAAGACTAACACTTTAAGTTATACATATATATTAATTAATCTTGTAATAATATAATAGTATAGGGTTGAATTTTAAACTTGTAAAATTCTAAGGGTTTGAAATTTAAATCATTCAAAATTAAACTTTTAATCATAAAATTTAAATTTCAAAACTTGAGGACAAGTTTTGAACTTTTCAAAACATAAGGGATCAAATAACAAATAATATAAATTTAATAATTAATTTTATGATTATCTATATTTGACCTAATCCAATTTTAGTCACAAGATAATTACCAAATAATTTAAATAATCCATATTTATCATATAAAGAAACTATTATTCAAATGAGTTGAAATTATCTTTTGTTTTGGTAAGGATAATCAGTTAAATACAATAAAATTTGGATTTTATTATTAAAAACGACTTTGGCATTTATCCTATAGCAAAACAGCAAGAAATCCCGAGATATACTCCGTCTGACTCCCGGACTCGTCGAGTCACTACCTGGACTCGCCGTGTTGGGTAGACTCGCCGAGTCCAGGTACTGACTTGCCGAGTTGGGTCGGGCACAAGCCAGAAAAATCATTTTCAGCAAAAACTTGACAATTACATCACATACAACAGAAACCAATCAAGTCTCTGATACCGCTGATGGTTTTAATGCAAAAGAACATCCTATGTGCTCATGTAAAACCATAAAGCTTAGATCTAGGCTTCTCTATTGTACATGTAATTCATCAAAGACTTGTAACCCTAGATCTAGCATGCATAATTCGAAATTAACACTATAAGAATAGATCTAAGTGATCACGTCTTTCAATTGGCTTTCAATCCTTTGATTCTTCTAGATATTGAGCTTAGAGTCATAAGTGTAACTCCTCTAATGACTTACAAACACCACACAATCAAGAAGGTAATTATGAGAGAGGACGGAGGATGCTAAAATCGGCTCTAGGGTTTCTCTTGGAGTCAAAGTGCCGAAAATATCAAGCAAGGGCCTTTATGTATAATGTAGGCTGCTAGGGTTTCCGTCTAAACCCTAATGGACAACTTAGTCACCAAGCAGCCCATGGAACCTTCTGGAATAGGGTCTATGGACGAAAATATCATGGATCCCTATCATAATTTCATTCCCCCTTAGTCCATTAGGTTTCCCAACCCAAAACTCAACTATCACACATTTGACAGTTTAAGCCCCTTTATTCAATCAATCTCTTTTAGCCACTAAATTAATTCCTAATTAATTTATGACCAATATTAATTAAATAATATGATTTCTCCTTTAATATATTATTCTTATAATATATTAATAAATCATAATATCTTCTCTCTCTTCTAAATAACCTTGTCAAGTTGCCTTGGTGAAGACAACGCAAAAGGACCACGCACAACCGGGTAAAGTACATACCAAATATAGTTATGGGCTTAGACACTAATCCAACAGTCAATCGCCAACTCTTCGTCGAAGTTGACATTCAACTTCAGCAAGCGGTCCACAAATCTCTGCATTTTTTGTAAGTGGGCGGTGATGGACTCTCCATCCTTCATCTTTATTGTTATCATGGCAGCAATGATCTCGTACTTTCTTGTCGAGGACTTTGATGGTACATTTTCCATCAAATCTTGGTGCATCTCGAAAGGATAGTAGTTGTCATAGGACCTTTGGAGTTCAACAGTCATGGTAGCAAGCATGATACACGACACCTTTGTCGCATCCTTCTCATGAGCCCTATATTCTTTGATTTCTTCGGGAGTAGTAGTGTTTTCATTGATCTCCTTCAATTCTTTGTTGAGGACATACTCATTGTCCCTGTAGCGGGCGACCATGAGAATGTTGTGAATCCAATTGTTAAAATTGGATTCATCAAAGATCACCCTCCCACACAAGTTCATGAGGGAGAAGGAGCCTGAAGCGTTGGAGTTGACAGTGTTGTTTGAAGTGACATCTGAAAAAGAAAAGAGACAAAGTTTAGTTTAGATAAGAATTCTTAATATAACACCCAAATGAAATATTAAGGCTAGAATCCAACACAATATTTAACAGTTCAGAAGAAGGATGCCGTAATCCAATTGCAAAATATTTGAAGGTAGGTAAATGACGATTTACAAATTTCCACTATGAAAAACGACAATGAATATTAAGTTTTAAAAGAATTGAAATTCCTAGATTCTTTTGAAATTTATTGAACTTTTCAATGACATGTTTTAATATCGATTATGGCCTTCAAGTTTGTGACTATGATATTGAGGATCACAAACAAGGCGTGAATAACCATGTCAATGTGCTTGTTACTCTCGATGTCATTTATCACCTAATCAATCTGCTAGTTAACCACACATACTCTATTGATCTATGATAAACATCAGGCTACTCTTTTCCACTTTTGCTAGTCCCAAATTAGTGTGTCTTTTAGCCACGCACGCTCCACTAACGACTTGGCAATGTGCAAAGTGCAATTTCATGGAATAACATCATTTTCACATTTTTCCTAAAGTAACTAAGATTGAGAATTTGTGAGAACATTTAGTTGCTTTATAAATCATTATACTTATTAATGATGAATTAGTTTGTCCTATCCTACCCATTCGACTAACGACCCTCCAACAATCAAGGAAAAGGTGTGTGAGAGTGGACATCCATTCACCTGCCATTTTATAAGCAATTTCCTTATACCCCCTTTATATTTCAGCTTCGTAGGTAAGGCTTACTAACGGTAAGACTGACTCATCTTATATATATATATATATATATATATATATATATATATATATATATATATATATATATATATAGTTATTAATCTTTTGATATTATAATAGTATAAAGGTAGAATTTTAAACTTTTAAAACTCTAGGGTTTAGAATTTAAATATTATTACTTGTTGCAAAACGTTGATAGATACTTGAGACAAAATGAGAATAAAGATAAAAATAGCAATTTACTTGCAAAACTATCATACTGTTAAAATAAACATATTATCCAACCTTGTGAAATTATCCTTGTGATAATTTTTGAAAACAATCTGAATCTAGTAAAAACAACGTTGGAACATGAGGTAAAGAGGAGATTCATCATCACAATAGCAGAATTCCATTTCAACATTTCTTGCTAAGTTTACGTTCTTAATGCCTGAAAAATAATCCATTTTAGGGGATCTAATATGGTGCATAAGAAGAATCGGTAGAATTAAAAATGTGACTTAGGGTTTTAGAATCATTTATTCTTTTAGTTGATTGATGCTTAATACACATCTAAGAGGGTGTTTGGGAGTGCTTTTCATAGCTAAAAGTGTTTTTTTAGAAAAATGCTTAGTGGCTTTTTTTTTTTTTTTTTTTTTTTTTTTAAATGTGTTTGGATTGATTTTTAAGATGGTAAAAGCTAAAAAGTCAATAAACCCTAAAAAACCATGATTCTCTTGCTTTTTAAAAACTGCTTATTCTCCTTTACCAAAAAACCCTTTTTAAAAGCACTTTTCACTTATCCAAATACATTTTCAGCTTATTTGCTTATTTGGATAAACAAATAAGCTAATAAACATTTTTTATAAGCAATCCCAACACCCCTAAGTTAGGAGATATAAGGTTACTTATTGTGTTTTTTTTTTTAACAACGTAAGGTTAATTATTGTTAATCGGGTTTATTAATGAAATAACAACAAAAATGTTAAAAGTTTGAATTTATTTGGGAGGATAAATTTCAAAAAAAAAAAAAAACTCGATTATTTTCCTTTCATTCAATCTTTAAAAGAAACTCGATAACACCTTTCATTTTTTTCCTTCCTTTTTTCTCTTAAAGAAAATATTCAAGAACACAATTTTCTTTTATATCCTTTAAATTCATTCTTCAAAAAAATTCAAAACCAGAAAATATTCAAGAACACAATTTTCTTTTATATCCTTTAAATTCTTTCTTCAAAAAAAATTCAAAACCAGAGTTTAAGTTTAAAATTAATTTAATTGATACGTTGATTACAAACACTTATGTGTAATTTTCAAGCATATAAGCATATTTCTAACTTTTTAAATATTAATATAGCCGTTAAAAAAAATAAATTCACAAATCGGATTACTATTTATTAACTAACTTCGAAGTCATCGAAAAAGATAAACAAAGCTATCCTTGGCCCCTTGCCACTTATCCAAACCCATATTATTCCTGATATCTTCGAGAAAACGTAACTAAGATAATCATAGGCCTTTTCCAATCAGTGTTGAAGATCACACGAGTTTAACGTTTGGGAGGAAACAAAATAATACAAATATCTCATTTTTCCTCATAATTATAATTATAGCAAAATATCTCAATTTATGAAAAATTGATAAAAAAAAAATCTCGATAAATCAAAACGGATAAAGATTAATGATTTCAAATATTCTCATGTGTCTTTTGCTTAAAGTTTTTATGTGTTATATAATTTTTTTTTTTTTTTTCACATCACCATTAAGATTATAAATTTCAAGTAATAATCAGTCATATGTCCAGTAAGATTTAATAATTCACTTAAAAAGAAAATACTCTATTTTTTTGGATTATTCAAAATATTAAACATATATTACATCGGTTATTTTGGCTTGGTTTCTTTCTCCTCCCGACGGCCACTACGGGTTACGTCATTAGCAGGTTTTCCAATCAGTTATTTACGGTAATTCAGACCATCATTAATGGCGGTCCTACAAGATTGGGAACGAAAGATTGGTAACAAAGGAAAGGCTTGGAGTAGTGGAGATGATGTCAAGGCGGTAGGTCAACTTTCAACGACATTCTTTACCACTAATTTCCCCATGACTACAACTTATAATTGTAAACTTTGTTATTTGCCATGAAAATTAACCCTTCTCATTAAAACACTATATATATACCATAATACAATGACATGGGCCGAATACAAAGAATATGTGCACAAAATTCAATACATCGAATACACATTAACAGCCTTTCAAAATTTGAACGAGAGGTAGAGAATGAACATTCCATCTTGATCTAAAATCTAAAAATAAATATATTGGAAGAACTTTGGTAAAAATATCCACATATTGAGAAGATGAGGGAACATGTAAAATGGGAATCTGACAAAGAGCAACCTTGTCTCGAACAAAATGGATGTCGATCTCAATGTGTTTCATTCGTTGATGTTGAATCGGATTATTGGATAAATAGACTCGGATTATTGGATAAATAGACTGCACTGAGGTTATCACAATAAACTATAGTCGCACTAGTGGTAGGAGAGTGTAACTCCAATAATAAGTTTTGAATCCATGAGATCTTAACCACATTATTAGCAACACCCCAATATTCATCATCAACACTTCAGTGAGAAACAATGCCTTGTCATTTAGATGACCAGTATAATAAATTTTTCTAAGAAAGTGTAGGACCCGAGTAGCCAGGTATGAAGTTTCTAACTTAGTCTATTTTTAATTCAAGGTAAGGCAGTGGAAGGATGGTGAGTACGTTGGGCGTACATTATGAACGCATGGTGTACTCACTGCATGTGCGCCATCGAGGGCTCCTCAGCGTACGGTGGGTGTAATCAATTCAGGGGAAAACCCTAATTTTTAGGGTTTGCACCATATTTAAAGTCCTTAAGTCCCTCATGATCTTTACCCTCTCAGCCTCTATGTCCTTATAGTACAAATCTCAAATCCTAGCTTGCTTGAGTGCATCTTTGAGCTTACCTTGGTTATTTTGGTGATCTTTGTTGGTTTTGAAGAAGAAGAAAGGTTGGGAAGAAGAAAATGAGAAGAAGGAGCTTGTAGATCCAGAAGTTTGGCACCATTTTTAGCCCATTAAAGGTATAAAGTTTGAAACTTGATCATTTTAAGATTAGATCTAGGATTAGGTTAGAATATGGTATCTTTTGTTCCCATTGTTGGATCCTTGGAGTATGAGCAACTTCGGGCATATGAGTTGTACTTTTGGACTCTTGGAAGTGTTTTAAGTAATAAAAATCAGATTTGGGCCTTGGAGGAAAGTAGGCCCAATATAGCAAAGGTAAAGGAGCCCTTTTGCTTTAAGTCAAGAATTAGGATTTTGGACTTTCGAGTTAGAGTGTGGCCTAATTCCTAATTAGGATCTATGTTTGTTCGTTAGGAACACGATTTTGCTAGTCGTCCATTGAGTGCGATTTGATATCTTCAGTACGAGGTGAGTATTCCTTAGCAGTATTCGTAGGTCGAAGTCACCAATGCCAACCCACTAGTTTATGATATATTGTTATGATTGTCTGTGTGACAATTATCAGTTATGCATGTATTTGCTTGATGACTATGTGATACTTGTTATAATATTATGTGGTAGGAGTAGGGGTGAAATATACCTGGTATCCGGTTAAGATAGACCGAAGGGGATTGCAAGCACCCATATATGCGTGGTAGTATCCAGTTGAGATAGACTGAAGGGGTAGGCAAGCACCCAGATATGCTTGATAGTATCCAGTTGGAATAGACCGAAGGGGTAGACAAGCACTCATACATGTTTGGCAGTATGTTTGTTTAATATGTGGTATTTTAGGGGAACTCATTAAGCTTTGTGCTTACAATTTTCAGTTTTTGTTTCAGGTACTTCCAGTTTAAAGGGCAGGGCCCGACCTAATCACACCGCATCACTCTATGATTTCCGTACTTAGTAATTTTGGGAATTACTCTGATAACATGTTACTATTATACTCTTTCGACTACCTTGATATCAGTTTCTTATAATTTGAATGAATTTAAAAACAAAATTTTATCTGCATTTTTGGGATGTTACAGAATGACATAGTAGCTTGATGTAGATTGTCTCGGTTTAGGTGTAACATCCCCAAAGAAGGTATAACTTTTCAGACATTAACCTTTTTATTATATGCCAAGATTAGTCTTTATAATGTAACATGCAACATTCGAGTACGCGGGGCATATAGTACGCTGTGCGTACTAGAATCAGTGACAAACCCTAATATTTTCTTGTGTCCCTATTTAAGGAAGACGATGACCTCATTTCTAGCCACCATTATCAGCCTCCAACCTCCCCTAAACCCTAATCTCATCCCTCTAGCTTATGTGAGTGTTTGTGACTGTTTTGGGTGTCCTTGTGAATATTTTGGCGAAGAAGAAGCCTTGAAGGAAGGATAGTTCATGCTTCTAGCTCTTGGATCTTAGTTCTACTTCAGTTATTGCATCTTCCAGAGATATCAAGGTTAAAACTTGTTCATTGTTTGTTCTAGTTCTTATTTTGGGTCCTTTTTTGGGTTTTATGTCCCAAGTATGGAACTTTGTGAGTTTGATGAATTCCAAAGCTATTATTATGTCGTTTTAGGTGTATTAGAGTGTCCTGATCCATAAAAATGAGTTCTTGGACGTCTAGATCTCTCCATGAATGAGTTGTATGGTCTTTTGTATTGAGAAAGTTAGAGTTTTTGGGTTTGGGTCTAGACTAGCCTTGAAAAGGCTCAAAGTCAGCAACTTTATGAATTAAGAGGCCTTATTTAGCCCATATCTATAGTTGGAATACTTGTCTTAATAGATTAAGACCAAGAAAAATGGGAAATGGGAGTCCGAGGAGTATGCCGTGCATACACCCAGCTACGTGCAACGTAGAGTTGAAAACCCCCGTCGCATGCTTAGTCAACAGTACGCCAAGCGTATTCGCTGGGTGTTGACTTTTGTTAACTTTGCAGTTTTAGGTCAAATTGTGGACTTTTGACCAAGGAGGGGCAAAATGGTCCTTTTACCCTTTTAGGATTTAGTTAAGAGGCTCGGTCTAGCATTACGAGGTTGTTAATATTATTTGTTAATTAGAGTTATATGTGGCATATTTTCGTCGGAGTCTAGACCGACAGTTCGGGTTTGAGATTTATTTATGTTTCTATGTGAGGTGAGTCTTCTCACTATACTTACCGTGTGGTAATTGATGTGTCGCCAAAGGGTCTTATTCGTGTTATTGACTGGAGGGTCTTAATTGCTATACATGTGCATTCCGTCTTTGTGACTTATGCTGTTATATTATTTTTTGTATATATATTGAGTTATGACCAGAGGGTCCATACCGAGATGTGAGACTAGAGGTTCTTCAATGAGACACATGACCAGAGGGTTCTTATTGAGATATAGCCATGAGAGGCTAATTATTTGTGTATGTGCTATTTTGGGGAACTCACTAAGCTTCGTGCTTACAATGTTGATTTAAATGTGTTTTTGGTACATCTTGGGATCATGGGAAGGCATTGACATGATTATACACACTCGTCTGTTAATGAGGATATATGTGGATTCTGGGATACTCTGACTTTGTTTTATGATATTATGTATTTGACAATTATATTTGATGTGGGTTGGTTTTAAAACTATGTTTTTGGGAAACTTAAAAAAAATGAAAATTTTGTTTGAAAGTTTGAGCTGTTACATTAGGGAAACTAGTCCAATTAGCATCAAAATAAATGATGAGACCTGTATCATATGTAGAATATAAATGTACGCATAATCAATGGTGCCACGAACGTATCTGAAGATTCATTTAAGAGCTGTAAAATAGGGTTCACGTGGGTCATGCATATAAAGACATAGTTGATGCATAGCATAGGTTAAATCAAGTCTCGTAAAAGTGACATACTAAAGAGCCCTACAAGACTACAATATAGGGTAAGGTCAAAAATTGGCAGACCGAAATCATCAAGCTTGGCTAACATGTCAGTAGGAGTACGAGTTGGTTTACAGTTGAGCATGTTCGATCTGGTAAGAATCTATAAAGCATATTTGTTGCTGAGAAAGAAACATCCCGTGAGAATCTTGCTTAACCGATATACCTAGGAAGTAACTGAAATCTCCAAGATCTGTCATAGCAAATTTAGAACCAAGAACCTTGGTAACCGTCTACGGTAACTCCTTAGAGGAAGTTATGAGAATGATGTCATCCACATAGAGAAGTAGATATGCAGTATGATTACCCTGATTATAAATGAACAATAAACTATCACATATGATGTTAGTGAACTATAACACCCTCAATACTCATAGTATCTAATCCATAAAAATACAAAAGCTTTTATTTTCAAATGCAAAATTTTAGTCAAAATTTAAAAACTTTTTACACCCCATGTTAAATTAAGTGAGCACAAAAAAAATATATGTATTTATATAAAGAGAAGAATAGATGAAATAACATCCTACTATTTAAATCTTGCCTTGTGCTTCTATATTCTTCTATGGTACCACAGTTGCTGACATATAAACCTAAACCTGCAAAACATAAACATATCAACAGTATCATACACAATTTGTCTGGTGAGTTATTCTCTCTATCTTTTCTTATCTACCATTCTCTTATTTCATACTTATCTTTATAATTACTTCACGAACTCATTTATACTATACACATATTATAAGTCTGACTCTGAATCTATCTCTTCTATACTCTATTCGTTATACTCAAATCTATATCATTTATTACTCGGTCCTTTATGCTCTGACACATATCATCTTTTCTCTGTCTCTTATACTATGTTCAATCACATCTCTACTCTTTCCTATATGTTCTTATATGTCTCACCTCTACTTTGTCTCATGTACTCTATTCAATCTAATCTTCATTCTCTCTCATATGCTCTGATATGTCTCATCTCTTCTCTATTTAATGTACTCCATTTAATCTCATCTCCATTCTTTCTCATATACTCATGTATGTCTTATCTATGCTATGTCTCATGTACTCTATTCAATATCCTCTCCACTTTCTCTCATATGCTCTGGTATGAATTATATCAGTTCATCTCATGTACCATATATATCTCATTATTTGCTCAGTCTCATATACTCTGTATATCTCATTATCGGCTCAATCTCATATACTATGTATATTTCATTCTCTGTCAATCTCATATAATCTGTATATCTTATTCTATGTCCAATCTCATAGAATTTGTATATCCCAGTCTCTGCTCAATCTCATATACTCTATACATCTCATTCTCTGCTTAATCTCATATACTTTGTATATCTCATCTCTACTCAGTCTCATATACTCTATTATTTCTCATCTATTTTCTGTCTCATGTACTCTGTATATATTATCTCTACTACATTATCATACTCTTTGTATATCTCATATTTACTCATACAGAATCTGGATTCCCACAGGAATCATCTATCAAGATTCCCAAAGGAATCATCGTCTCTTTTCCTTGTAAGTAGCTTAACCTCATTGTTTCTGAGATCATGCTTTGCCCTAAAGAAATTTTCATCTCATTCCTAAGGATATTATACTCATATTTTCCAAAGGAAAATATACTTATGTCTCAATATCGTTCGTGAATGAAATACACTCACGTTCTTGAAGGAATCTCAATCTCATTCTCGAAGGAAATCTGCTCATGTTCCTGAAGGAATATCAATCTCATTACATACTCTACTACACGTCCCTAAGAATATATATATATATATATATATATATATATATATATATATATATATATATATATATATATATATATATATATAAAGAGAGAGAGAGAGAGAGAGAGAAAGAGAGAGGCAAGTTCAATTGAAAAAGTAAATAAGGTTGATAATGGAGGATTCATTCTCAGCAAATCATTTATTTTCTGCTGTAAAACGCTTCGGCGTACTGGGCCGATAGAGGATGAGTAATATTTATATATGAATACAAATAGAAGTGTATTCATATATGAATACACCACCTCCAACCTCCCATTTGCCACCAACCACCACCACCACTACCTCCAATCACCACTGCTATCTCCGCTCCAACCACCACCAACAACTACCACCTCCACCACCACCACCCGCCGCCGCCATATTCATATACGAATAATCAC
Source organism: Lactuca saligna (assembly GCF_052625555.1). Lineage (NCBI taxonomy): Eukaryota > Viridiplantae > Streptophyta > Magnoliopsida > Asterales > Asteraceae > Lactuca > Lactuca saligna. Next base: position 159,607,662 of record NC_136422.1, on the reverse strand, counting down.
TTCCGCTATACTTATTCATATATGAATATACATATTCATATATGAATAGACTTATTCATACGTATTCATAAATGAATAATGATCTGTTCCGTCAGCCCGGTACGTTGGAGCGCAAACGCGACATATTCGAAATAAGTGGCCTAGATTCATTCACTCGTTCTCAACCTTCTTTTTTCTTAATTGAACCCTCCCATATATATATATATATATATATATATATATATATATATATATATATATATGTACTCCAAATATACATATACATGCTCTGATTTATGATTTTTATGTATTTTTGTGCTCTATCATCATCTCATTGCTTGATGGCATTCACTTAGTGCTTCAAGATTCTCATACCCTCCCATATATATATGTATATATATATATATATATATATATATATATATATATATATATATATATATATATATATATATATACACTCCAAATATACATATACATGCTCTGATATATGATTTCTATGTAATTTCATGCTCTATCATCATCTCATAGCTTGATGGCATTCACTTAGTGCCTCAAGATTCTCATACACACACACACACACACACACACATATATATATATATATATATATATATATATATATATATATATATATATATATATAATTCAACATAAACCAATCATAAAGAAAGAGTGAAAGTAATAACTCACCTTATCAATTAGGAACACTAAGTGTCCCTCTTTGGCTCATTTTGTCAATTGATGCTTCTTGATCAATATTTTTCTCTTAGGCCTATTCATACATATTTGCAAGCATCTCAATGCTTGTTTTAGCCTATTAAGAGCTTAATGACAGTTTAGATCGAAATAACCACTTAATGGGTTAAAGTCTATGTTTTTATTATCTATCTCAAAATCTCAATCAATTAATGATTTAAGCTCTTCTTAGTACCTAATTGATTATAATCTAACTCTTAAACATCTATTACTCAAAATCACTAGTTAGGATTTCAAACACTAACTCTCAATAGGTTGATTTCACCATTGAAATCACTTCCTAAGCTTGAGTAAAGCTTCAAAACACTCTTAATAACCTCTTAGACAAGCAATAGGTCAATTAATTCAACCAATATTATCTGACAAACAGTGTTACCAAATGGATATATCTTTACCTTAATGGAAGGAGGATGAAAATTCTTGCAACCCACCCTCTCTAGCTTATCTTGGCATCATTTTAGCAGTAAAATCACTCCATATCAGCTCCCAGTCGTTCCCCCATGAAGAATAATCGAAATGAGCTCTGAAAACATATTGTATCGTGTTTTCTATGCGTTTCCATGTCACGTACATGGCAACATCGTGGTTTCTGGAATCAACAAAGTACGTTGTTGATTCTATCCCAGCTCGAGACAGTTTTTCTTCCAAATTCAAACGTGCATAACTTCCTTGTTTCTTATCCATTTTTAGTGATCTTAAATATCCACACGAAGCTAGGAACGTATTCTTCAAATCTATTAAGTTAATTCTCACTGAATTAATATAGGTCTTAATTTATTAAGTCACAAACTAGGCTCAAAAGGCATAAAATTCCCATTTTACAATTTTAACCAAAAATACATTTTATCATGAATTCTTTCTCTTGAACTTATTAATCTAACCTCTTCTTTGTGACTTAAACTCTTATTGGACATTTTAATGAAGTCACAGCTTCATAATCTCATCTTTTGACCAAATTGCACTTTTGGTTAATATTTGACTAAAAGTTAACTCTTTCCAAATTTTATGTTGTTACATGATCCCATACTGTAAAATAAAATGATCAAACCCCTGAAACCATGCTCTCGGCGCTTGTTTGAGGCTGTATAAAGATATATAAAGGACTTATGTGTGATCTAGAAATCTAAAGTCACGGAACCTAGGTGGATGAGACATGTACATAGGTTCCTACAAATGCGCGTGGAGGAAATCATTTTTTACATCAAGTTGACGCATAAGCTAATGTTGTGAGACAAAAAGCGATAAAACCATGCGTGTTGTGGTTGGTTTAGCCATAGGAATGACAGTCTCATTGAAGTCTATTCCAGTGACAGACTGTGAATGTTAGCCAGAAGGCGAGCTTTATATCATTTTAAGGACCCAAGATCATGCTCTTTCTTTTTAAATAACCAAATGCAATTGATAATATTAGAACCAACACGATTAGGAATAAGAACCCAAGTTATATTATAAGTAAGAGCATTAATATCATCTTGCATTACTTTAATCCAGTTAGGGACATTGAAGGCTTGTAAGTAAGAATGAGGAGTTGGCGATACATCTTGAGTGTGAAGATTTAATTTATCTACCTATTGACAATGTCTGCATGACCTCGAGTCACCATAGGATAAGTAGACACCTAAGTAGATGAAGGAGGGCTGCTCAAGGGAGTAAAGGAAGAAGGCAATATAGGAGCATCAGTTGATGGCATAGAGTTTTCGGAGACCTGGGTAGAGGAAGAGTGGATAGGTTATGAAAAGGGAGAGAACAAGATTTTAGTGGAAGTGTTGTTAGGATTAGTAGATGTGTCTAAGAAAGAGTAATTTTGAGCAGTATTGGGTGTGAAAGAACCTAACAGAAAAATTTTCTCATCAAATGTGACATAACTAGAAATTATAATGGAACTTGTTTGAAGGTTAAGAGAGTGATAAAAGGGGTGGAATGAAGAGACAGTTTATGAGGAGTAGGAATATAAGGTTAGCAAAGGAAACCAAAGATATGAAGGTGAGAATATAAATGGAATTTATTATAGAGTTTTTGACAAGGGGACATGTGTTTGGTGGTGGTAGAGCGAGCGACATTGAGAACATGAAGAATCGTGAAAAGTGTCTCGCTCCAATATGTAGGAGGGAGGTGAGCTTGAAAGAAAAGAGTATGGATTGTGTTGTTGATTGTACGGATCACATGTTCAGACTTCCTTTTTGTTGGGAAGTGTATGGAAAAGATAAACACATTTGGATGCCATTAGTGGTACAAAGGTTATGAAATTGAGTATTATTATACTCACCCTATTGTTACATTCAAATTATTTAGTATCACATTAAAATTGATTCCTAACATGAGATCTAAATTGAAAAAAAATTAACACATCAAATTTATGTTTAATAGGAAACAACCACATATAATGAGAAAAATGCTTAAGAAACATAAGATAATACATAAAACCATAGTTTGCTAAGAACCTGTCCAAACATCAAAATGAACAATTTCAATAACATAAGAGGCAATGTAATTAGACAATGTAAAAGGAAGCCTAACATGCTTGCCTAACTCACAAGTCTAACATAAAGAATTTTTTTTAATGTTTTTGAAAGAAATTAAATTTTGCATGAGTAACTGATTAAAAGCTTCTTGACTAGGGTGTCCAAGCCGTTGGTGCCAAATGGTAGAATTAGATGAGACCAAAGCTTGATGGGTAGGTAACGTGACAAGGTACAAGTCGCCAGAGCTTTCAGATCGAAGGAGTATTTGCTTGGTTTGAAAACACTTCACAAAAAAACCATAAGCATCAAATTCAAATGAAAAACGATTATCACAAGTAAACTTACAAACATATATGAAATTATTAATGATTTAAGGTGTGATAAGGATATTATTGAGAATAAGGGACAATAAGGATTGGAATTAGGAAGATACGAATGACTAGAATTATAGACGTGAGTTTTAGACCTATTACCAACTAAAACAAAAGGTAAATTAATGCTCGTATTACTAATATAGTTGCGTATACCTACAATGGAGTGAAGATGTAAAGTGGTCTGGTGTCCATTATCCATTCGTCATTTAATGGATCATTGAGAGACATCGAACATTTCTGGAAGGTTAGTGGGATGTTTGCACCTGAAGAATTTTGCTACTGGACTGATGGATTGTGTATGGCTAATTGGATGGAAGAGCTGAAAATTGATGATTGGGCTATCATTCTTGCTGTACATGATTACCGGCCCATGGAGGTTTAGGCTGCTGAGAAGGTCTTGACAACAAACCTTGTCCAGTTTCTAATGAGTACAATATGTAGAAACATCATAGTTACCTTGAGTAATCGTATGTAGTTCATTATCGAGTTGGATGACTTTTGTGTCTTTGTTGATGCGAAACAGGTCTTCAAAATCTTGCCATATCTCATGAGCAAAGATTTGTCTCTTGACGTGCATATGAACTCTAAAGTAATGCTTCAAATATAGTACTTGTAAAAACCATAAATTTTATGCCGAATTTAAACTTTTTCAATCATAAATAAAAAACACATATCATTGTTTACAAAATGTTTTCAAATCATTTTCTATCAGAGTCTCCCAAAAATTATAACACAAGGATGAGGAGCGATACGGTCACGCCTTCACCTTTCCACAATCTCCTGAAGTACCTGAAAAAATAAACTAAAAACTGTAAGCTCGAGGGATTAGTGAGCTACCCCCAAAATACCAATACGACACTGGAAATACCATAACAGTAATAATCAATCAATCAACATGCATATTGGGCCATCGACCTGACTGGACCACCCTACCGGGCCTACAGTCTATCCGAATCTACCCCGAGCCTTCGGTATGACTGGTCCGCCGCGTTGGCCTACATTCTCCCCGGACCGCTCATAGGGTATATTGGCCTTCAGCACAAAGCAAGACCTCCTCAACCCAACCACAAGCAAATAACCGTGTGCACATACTATCATATACTGGCATATACAAACATCAAACATATCTGTCTCACTGATCATCAAACATAGAAATCTCCTGTAACTAGAGTACCGACCTAGCAAGTCACTAACATACCAATCCCTATGGATCATAAGAGCATAACAAATTGTTTACCCCGATTTCGATCTAACAGATCATAACCACATGTAGCATACCATAACAATAACAACTAAAGGGCCGACCTTGGTGCCGTAGACTCTATCGATATAGTGAGGATAACTCACATTGCAAATGTCAACTCGGAAGATACACTCCAACCCTCGAATAACTTGACACCGGCTCCACCACCTAAGATCATAATACAATATACTCATAAGTCCTTAACCTTATAAGGTGCTCCATAACCCACTAGTCAACCCCTAGTCAAAGTCAAAGTCCTTAGTCAAGGTCAATAGTCCATGTTGACCTTAACTCGTCGAGTACCCTTGGGTACTCGCCGAGTTCTCTGTAGTACATTCCAACCCGCCGAGTCATCAGCGTTACTCTTCGAATTCCTTCGATTCTCGATCAAACTTTAAGGCCACCGGTCGAGTTCCCTCTTTGCAACTCGACGAATACATACTCATACATATCGAAGAGAAAACTCATTCGACTCTCCGAGTTGTTCTTCAACTCCTTGAGTCTTATGACGATCTTCATCGGACTCGCCGAGTTGTTCATCCAACTCGTTGAGTTCTCGACCATATTCATGTGACTCGCCGAGTCAACCTTGCGACTCGTAGAGTTAATTCAGTCCTCTTTCAATACAGACTTGTTTTGAGCCATGCGGTGGCTCCAAATCACAGATCCAAGCTTCTAGGGCATGCATATCACGTAAAGTTGCAAACTTTACGTGCATGCATGGCCTTAAAGGCTCCAAGTGTCTATTCTAAGGTCTTAATGGAACTTCATGCCCAAGAGGGGCCTCAATCACAACCAAAACTATGACTTTATGCTTCTAGAATCCAAGGAGGGTCCAGATCTAAAGTTACAACTTCAGATCTAGCCCATAACTCATCGTACCAACTTGAAAATCCATAAAAGCCTTAGAAACTCAACAAAAGGGAAAAGGGAAGTAGAAATCGCACTTTGATACCTCCAAAGGATGCTAGCTGAGGTAAATCCTTCATTGCTTCAATTTCCTTTGCATTATTGGCTTTCTTCCTCTAGGATCCTCTTTTCCAAGCTTCAACACCACACCAAGGCACACACACACAAATTAGGGTTTTAAGGGGGCTCTCAAAGACTATAAAGAGGCCAAAGGAGGCTAAGGCTCCTTTAAATAGAGATGTAAATCTTGGGATTTAGGGTTTCCACTTCCAGCTCCTACTCTTCGAGTCCTAAGATGGACTCGTCGAGTAGGTCACTTAAAACGAGATCCGACCCCGCTGCTACTCGACGAGTAGGTCAACCAACTCGTCGAGTAGAGCTGAACCCAATAACTCTTATTTAAGCAATACCTAAGAATTGGGGCGTTACAGTAATGAAAATCTACATTTGTATAATGTAATCAATCCGCTCCCATTCCTCTATGACAATAATTTTCTTTTTCAGTTGGAGCTTTTAGATGATCAGATACTCCAAATCCAGTGTAGTGAGTCTGAAAAAGTTTTTTCCATGCATCATAGTTAAGATTTTCTAGATCAGGAATGATGGGTATGGAGGATTTGATATTGGATATGCCATATGGTTTTTCTGAATTGGCATTGGTATTGGATGTGGTTGAACCATGGTTCAACAAACGTGAAGAGAGTAGGATATAGGTTGAGATCAAAAGAATTCAGAAGATAGAGAAGAATTAATTGAGAATGGTTTGTGCCATGAAGGAAGAAGCGGTGACTAGGTTCAAAAAATTTAGGAATGCTCTAATATCATGTATACTTTTTTATTTCCCATGAAAATCAACCCCTCTCATTAAAACACTATATATACCACAATACAACGATATGGGCTGAATACAAAGAATATGGGTTTGACAAAAGCCTTAGAAACTCAACAAACGGGAAAAAGGGAAGTAGAAATGGAACTTTGATACCTCCAAAGGACGTGACCTGAGGTAAATCCTTCATTGCTTCAATTTCGTTTGCACTCTTAGCTTTCTTCCTCCAAGATCCTCTTTTCCTAGCTTCAACACCACACCAAGGCACACACACACGAATTAGGTTTTTAAGGGGACTCTCAAAGACTGTAAAGAGGCTAAAGGAGGCTAAGGCTCCTTTAAATAGAGATGCAAACCCCAGGATTTAGTGTTTTCATTGCCAGCTCCAACTCACCGAGTCTCAACATGGACTCGTCGAGTAGGTCACTTAAACCGCGATCCCACCCCGCTACTACTCGACGAGTAGGTCAACCAACTCATCGAGTAGAGTTGAACCCAATAACTCTTATATAAGCAATACCTGAGAATCGGGGCGTTACAACTCTCCCCCACTTGAACTAGACTTCACCCTCGAAGTTTGTTGGAATAAAAAATGTCGGGCAATGCTCATGCATCTCCGCCTCCGGCTCCCATGTCCACTCGGATCCTTTCCGATGTTCCCACTGTACCTTTACTAAAGGTATTTCCTTGTTCCGCAGAAGCTTCTTCTTCCTTTCCTGAACAGCCATAGGTCTATCCACATAGTTCAGGCGCTCATCGACCTGAATGTCTTCCAACGATACCACTGCCTCCTGATCCATAATGCAATTTCGAAATTGCGAAACATGAAATGTGATGTGGATCCAACTAAGCTCCTTGGGAAGCTCTATCCTATAAGCTACCCTGCCAACCCTGACAATAATCTTGAACGGCTCAATGTAACGGGGACCCAATTTTCCACTCTTCCTGAAGCGGATCACACCCTTCCAGGATGAGACCTTCAGAAGAACCATGTCACCCACATGAAATTCCAGCTAAGATTGGCGTTGGTTGGCATAACTTTTCTGCCGACTCTGAGCGGTCTGCAGTCGCTACCTAATCTGCTATATCATCTCGGTAGTTTTCAGAACTACCTCTGTCCGACCTGTCACCCTGTGCCCAACCTCGCCCCATCAGACTGGGGTCCTACATTTCCACCCACACAACAACTCGAAAGGTAGGAAACCAATACTGGAATGATAGCTATTGTTGTAGGCGAACTCTACAAGCAGTAGGTGGGAATCCTAACTCCCACCGAAATCAATAACGCATGCTCTCAACATATCCTCAAGGGTCTGAATGGTCCGCTCACTCTGCCCATCAGTCTACGGATGGAACACCGTAGTAAAATGCAGTCGTGTACCCAGTTCCTCATGGAACTTCTACCAAAAATGGAAAGTGAACCTGACATGTCGATTGGAAACGATAGAAACCGGAACCCCATGATGAGAGACAACCTCTCTGACGTACATGTCAGCCAACTTCTCTGCCGACGAACTCTCCCGTATGGCTAGGAAATGGGCACTCTTGGTCAATCGATCCACGATGACCCATATAGCATCGAACCTCCTTGCCATCTTTGGCAATTTCGTGATGAAATCCATCGCGATCCGTTCCCATTTCCACATGGGAATCTCCAGATGTTGTAACTTACCATGCGGCCTCTGATGCTTGGCCTTGACCATCCTATAGGTCAAGCACCTCTCAACAAACCAAGCGATATCTCGCTTCATACCGGGCCACCAATAACTCAAACTCATCTCACAGTACATCTTGGTGGCTCCTAGGTGAATCGAAAAACGAGACTTATGAGCCTCCTCCATCATTGTTTGTCGGACCCCTCCGGGCATCGGAACCCATACCCGACCATAGCGGGTCAACAATCCGTGGCTATCCTAAACAAACCGGCGCTCTCGACCTTAATCCTTTCCAACTTCCAGTTCTCTGGCCTCATGCCCTAAATCTGAGCATCCTTGATCAAACCCACTAGTGGGGAATCCACTGCTATCCTCATACACCTGACTGGGGTCGAGTATCCAACTGACTTGCGGCTTAGAGCATCTGCAACCACATTCGCTTTACCAGGATGGTAAAGGATCTCGCAATTATAGTCCTTGACCACATCCAGCCACCTGCGCTGCCTCATGTTCAGGTTCGGCTGATCCATGATGTGTCTCAAACTCTTGTGATCCGTGTACATAGTACAACGGATCTCATACAAATAGTGCCTCCAAATCTGAAGAGCGAAGACCCCCGCTCCCAACTCAAGATCGTGCATAGGGTATCTCTTCTCATGCGGCTTCAGCTGCCATGATGCGTAGGCTATCACTTGTTCCCTTTGCATGAGGACTGTCCCCAACCCTGTGATGGATGCATCACAAAATACCACAAAATCCTCCACTCCCTTGGGGAGTGTCAACACCGGCGCCTCACACAAACACTGTTGGAGTGTCTCAAACGCCCTCTGCTGCTCAGGGCCCCACCGGAAATCCACCCCCTTCCTCTTTAGAAGAGTGAGTGGTACGAAAATCTTGGAGAAATCACGAATGAATCTCCGATAATACCCTACTAAACCCAAGAAACTCTTGATGTCTGAGGGAGATTTCGGAGTCTCCCACTGCATTACCGCCTCTACCTTGGCTGGATCGACCAAAATCCCCTCCTGGTTAACGAGATGTCCGAGGAACTGGACCTCTCGTAACCAAAACTCGCATTTCGAGAACTTGGCGTATAGTCGTTTGTGCCTCGGAACCCCCAACAGCTGCCTAAGATGCTCCTCATGCTGCTCTCGAGTCTTGGAATACACCAAGATATCATTTATGAACACGATGACCGAGCGATCGAGCATCGGTATGCAGACTCGGTTTATCAGATCCATGAACACTGATGGTGCATTGGTGAGCCCAAACAGCATCACCATGAACTCGTAATGACCATAACGAGTCTAAAACATGGTCTTCTCCACATCCTCCTCCTTCACCCTTACCTAGTGATATCCTGATCTCAAATCAATCTTGGAAAACCAAGACGCACCTTGCAGCTGATCAAAAAGATCATCTATCCTCGGGAGTGGATAACGGTTCTTCACCGTTAACTTGTTTAGCTCCCTATAGCCAATGAACATCCTGTGCGAACTGTCCTTCTTCCTGACAAAAAGGATCGGTGCTCCCCAGGGTGAACTACTCGGACGAATAAACTGCTTGCCCAGCAGCTCCTGGAACTGAGATGATAGTTCCTGCATCTCAGGCGGTGCCAGTTGGTACAACGCCTTGGCGATATGGGCCGCACCTGGCACTAAGTCGATCCTGAACTCAACCTGCCTCTCCGGAGGCACTTCGGGTAACTCCTCCAGAAACACATCAGCAAATTCCCTCAGCACCGGGATCACAGAAACTGAGAGCTGCTCTCTAACCCACGTATCTACCACATAAGCCAAATAACCGGCACACCCGTGCTAAATATACTATCGAGCCCTGGCTTCCGAACAAAACCCTGATCCCAACCTGGTGCCCTCACCATATACTACAAGTTCTCCCTCACTTGGGGTTCGATCCACCACCCGCTATCCCTCACAGCCGATCATGGTGCCAAAACGGCTAAGCCAATCCATCCCTACAATCACGCATACATCCCCCATGGGGATAGGAATCAAATCTATCGGGAAGGACACCCCGAAAATCTCTAACTCGCATCCCCAGTACACCGAAGAAGCAGAAACCCCATGCTCGTTGGCGATCGAAACTCGTAACGGAAACTCAAGATCATCTATCGGCACACTGAACCCTCTAGAGAAGGACTGAGATACAAACGACCGACTCGTCCCCGAGTTATATAATACCAAAGCGGGCAATGAATTTACTAAAAATGTACCTAATCATAGGTACAATCAATAAGCATAACAGAAATACAATAACAAAGACAGAAAATAGAAACGTACCAGCAAGCACATCTGGTGCTGACTTGGCCTCCTCGGCCGTGAGCTGGAAGGCACGACCTTGAGCCTTCGGAGGCTCCATCTTGAATGGTCTCTCATCTCCAATCCTCACAGTAGTTGGCACGGAACCTTGCGCCGGCTTGGCGGCGAGCTGCGGACAGTTGGTCTTCACATGACTAACCTGATGACAATGGTAACAAATCCTCATATCTGCGGGAGGGGCGGACTAACGGAAGTCCCTGACATAGTGCCCCTCCTTGCCACATTTGTGGCACCTACCTCCTGCTCTACAAGCTACCGAATGAACCCTACCACACTTTTCACAAATGCGGCTCTGCTGACCCCTAGACCGTGTATCAGCGGGCTTAGACCGCTTTGGTGCCGACTGAGACTATGTCGGTGCCTGAAGTCGCTCATTCAGCTGTAGTTCTATCTCCAACTCACGCCACCTCGCGGCTTCCTGAAGGTCCAGGAGGGTATCACATCGCTGTGTAGACACGAACGGTCAAATATCAGTCTTGAGCATACTCAGATAACGAGTCATCTGAGACTACTCTGAAGTAATCTCCGGACAAAACATAGCCCTCTCCATGAACATACGGGTGATCTCCATCACAGACTCCCTATCCTGTCTCAATGTCAAGAACTCTTGAGCAAGCCGCTCCTATTCTACGCGCGGAACGTAGCGGGTGCGAAACATATCCCGGAACTGCTCCCAAGTAATAGCAGCCCGCTGATCATCAGAATATGAACCTATCGTCAATCTCCACCAGTCCTTTTCCTCGAGCCTAAGTAGGTTCATAGCACACCTGACCTTCTGGTCAGCAGTACATGAGCACATGAAGAAACAGCCCTCCACGTCAAACAACCACCGTATAGCCCTGATCGCATCCTCTGTACCATCAAATGTCGGGGGCTTCGTATTATCGAAGTCCCAGTACTGGAAAGCCCTACCGGCTCCTCCTCCAACCCCTGCCTTAGTTATAGCCGAAGTGGCTGCAGCGGCAGCTGTCTCTGCTAGAGCTGCATATTGCTCATCAAAATACTCAACTATCACGGTCTTAATCGACCCAAACATCTCTGGAAGCTGCGCTCGAAACGCAACAATAATCTCCTTGTGCATGATCTCCCGGATACTGGCATCGAACACCTCTGTCCCTATCTGAACCATGGGCTTAGGTGCTACCGGCATCTCCAAACCTCTGTCTCCCGACCCCGATCCTGATCCTGATCCTGATCCGGATCCCGAAGCAACACGTCTCGTCACCACCATACTGATATATATATATATATATATATATATATATATATATATATATATATATATATATATATATATATATATATACAAGTCATCATATAACTAACATAATGTTGGGAGACCAAAACCCAAAAACCCTAGGGTTGTGATTTCCTTGCTACGCGTATGGGTCCTGTGCTTTCAGTAGTACGGGCCCATACTACCTTCCACACCTACCCATATTTGTCTCAAGTATCACCACACGCCCTAACAATATCATCAACATAGGAAATGCGCTCAACCCTCATTCTAGGGGAATACCAAATACTTCGCATCTAGACTCACCACTTATCACAACTCACACATCCATGAAACTTCCATCATCCCATGCAGTGCTAATGCATGCTAGATGCACATAACACTGGACCCAATAGACTTTCGAATATCTGATCCTTCCCGAAGGCCGAATTAACATTCTCAGGCTATAAGGTCTTTATTATGCACAACCGTGATACATACACTAAACATCTATAGTTATGATGTTAATTCCACATACAAGAAACCCTAGGCTAATAGGCATCATGCAATCAGGCAAATCTATCATGTGATTCCTGAAGATCCCTAGCCTAGTACTAGCATGTTGTTCTAACATATCAAAATATCAAATAACTGCATGGTATTTTGGGGTTTACTTATAGGTTCCGGCTGATCGTACCCTCTGCATCTCCATCCTTTATTTTGGAAACCATTTTAAAACTTATTTATGAAAATCTCCTTGATTTGAGACTGGATTCACACGAGTGTTCCTCCAATTCACTCAAACCAAGGCTCTGATACCAACTTGTAACAACCATAAATTTTACGCTGAATTTAAACTTTTTCAATCATAAATAAAAACCACATAGCATTGTTTTCAAAATGTTTTCAAATCATGTTCCATCAGAGTGTCCCAAAAATCATAACACAAGGATGAGGAGCGATACGGTCATGCCTTCTCCTTTCCATGATTTCATGAAGTACTTGAAACAATAAACTCAAAACTGTAAGTCCGAGGGCTTAGTGAGCTACCCCCAAAATACGAATACCACACTGGCCATACCATAACAGTAATAATCAATCAATCAACATGCATACTAGACCATCGGCATGACTAGACCGCCCTACCGGGCCTACAGTCTGTCTGAATCTATCCCGAGCCTTCGGCATGACTGGTCCGCCACATGGGCCTACAATCTCCCCGGACCGCTAATAGGACATATTGATCTTCAACACAAAGCAGGACCGCCTCAACCCAACCACAAGAAAATAACCATGTGCACATACTATCATATACTGGCATATACAAACATCAGACATATCTGTCTCACTGACCATCAAACATAGAAATCTCCTGTAACTAGAGTACCGACCTAGCAGGTCACTAACATACCAATCCCTATGGATCATAAGAGCATTACAAATTGTTTACCCCGATTCCGATCTAACAGATCATAACCACATGTAGCATACCATAACAATAACAACTAAAGGGCTGGCCTTGGTGCCGTAGACCCTATCGATATAGTGAGGATAACTCACATTGCAAATGTCAACTTGGAAGATACACTCCAACCCTCGAATAACTCGACACCGGCTCCACCACCTAAGATCACAATACAATATACTCATAAGTCCTTAACCTTATAAGGTGCTCCATAACCCACTAGTCAACCCCTAGTCAAAGTCAAAGTCCTTAGTCAAGGTCAACAGTCCATGTTGACCTTAACTCGTCGAGTACCCTATGGTACTCGCCGAGTTCTCTGTAGTACATTCCAACTCGCCGAGTCATCAGCGTTACTCGTCGAATTCCTTCGATTCTCGATCAAACTTTAAGGCCACCTGTCGAGTTCCCTCATTGCAACTCGATGAATACACACTCATACATATCGAAGAGAAAACTCATTCGACTCGCCGAGTTGTTCTTCAACAAGTTGAGTCTTATGACGATCTTCATCGGACTCGCCAAGTTGTTCATCCAACCCGTTGAGTTCTTGACCATATTCATGTGACTCGACGAGTCAACCTTGCGACTCGTAGAGTCCATTCAGTCCTCTTTCAATACAGACTTGTTTTGAGCCGTGCGGCGGCTACAAATCACAGATCCAAGCTTCTAGGGCATGCTTATCATGTAAAGTTGCAAACTTTACGTGCATGCATGGCCTTAAAGGCTCCAAGTGTCTATTCTAAGGTCTTAATGGAACTTCATGCCCAAGAGGGACCTCAATCACAACCAAAACTATGACTTTATGCTTCTAGAATCCAAGGAGGGTCCAGATCTGAAGTTACAACTTCAGATCTAGCCCATAACTCATCGTACAAACTTGAAAATCCATAAAAGCCTTAGAAACTCAACAAAAGGGAAAAGGGAAGTAGAAATCGCACTTTGATACCTCCAAAGGATGCTAGCTGAGGTAAATCCTTCATTGCTTCAATTTCCTTTGCATTCTTAGCTTTCTTCCTCCAAGATCCTATTTTCCAAGCTTCAACACCACACTAAGGCACACACACACGAATTAGGGTTTTAAGGGGGCTCTCAAAGACTATAAAGAGGCCAAAGGAGGCTAAGGCTCCTTTAAATAGAGATGTAAATCCTGGGATTTAGGGTTTCCACTTCCAGCTCCTACTCGTCGAGTCCTAAGATGGACTCGTCGAGTAGGTCACTTAAAACGCGATCCCACCCCGCTGCTACTTGACGAGTAGGTCAACCAACTCGTCGAGTAGCGCTGAACCCGATAATTCTTATTTAAGCAATACCTAAGAATCGGGGAGTTACAGTAATGAAAATCTACATTTGTATGATGTAATCAATCCGCTCCCATTCCTCTATGACAATAATTTTTTTTTTTTTCAGTTGGAGCTTTTAGATGATCAGATACTCCAAATCCAGTGTAGTGAGTCTAAAAAAGTTTTTTCCATGCATCATAGTTAAGCTTTTCTAGATCAGGAATGATGGGTATGGAGGATTTGATATTGGATATGCCATATGCTTTTTCTGAATTGGCATTGGTATTGGATGTGGTTGAACCATGGTTCAACAAACGTGAAGAGAGTAGGATATAGGTTGAGATCAAAAGAATTCAGAAGATAGAGAAGAATTAATTGAGAATGGTTTGTGCCACGAAAGAAGAAGCGGTGACTAGGTTTAGAAAATTTAGGAATGCTCTAATACCATGTATACTTTTTTATTTCCCATGAAAATCAACCCCTCTCATTAAAACACTATATATACCACAATACAACGATATGGGCTGAATACAAAGAATATGGTTTGACAAAATACAATACGTCAAATATACATTTACACTAAAGAGTTGTGGACTTTGTGTGGTAAGTATGGAAAAATTCATGATGTAGATGTGCCAAGAATTTTTTTGAATTTGGAAAAGAATTTTCCTTTTGTTAAGTTTGCTAAGGTCATGCATGTAAACATGTTGCGACAACAACTTGACTCTATATTGATAAGAAACTTTCATGTGTTCTTCTATGTGTTTCAGTTTTATCATGGGGTGAAGTTTCCATCTGCTACTAACAACCACAAGTGATGGTATCGCAAAGACAACTAGTTTGAGTAATCATGGTAACTTTAATGTTAATGGGAGATCATACACAAAGGTAGTTCTAGCTTTCTAAGTTAGTAGGGTGAAATTTAAGGATGTAGATGTTGGATATTTTGGGATCACTAATAAATGTATATAAATAATGTTATCATTAATTTTATATTATTATGGAAATTATATAAAATTGTTGATGGACCGATTTCATTAATAAATATAGATATACAATTACCATGTTTATCTTGTGGGTTGAGTTCCCGGTTTGACTCAAGATCTCCTATGTCCCTAATATCTCTCACATTCGGTTATATCTCCATCTATATAAATACGTGATGAGAAGCAGATTTATGATACACGAAAATATACTATGAAATTCATATGGTTCATTGCTGGGGGATGTTAGAGGGGGTTCTTTAGATCAACTGGAAAACTCTTCCTAGTCTCTAGATCTGAAACTCTCAATGGAACAAGATATGTAATCATTCTTTCATGTTTAAGTTTTCTTTTAATCAAATTCGAGTTTAAAGATCCAGAGTTCATGCTTCAGTGTTTATGTTTTTGGTTATCAAAATGACCAACAATTGGTATCAGAGCCTACTCGAATTTGGTACTAGAATATATATTTGACTTGTTTAAGATCTGTAAAAAAAATTCGGGTTTGTTTCGGATCTTACCTTCGATCTAAAACATACCGGTATATATGTGTTTAGTCTTATTGTTCTAGCCATATTTATGTTGCGTGGATATGGATATACTATTTGACATCATTTTCCAACCCCACATACACTTTATTTGATTGACTGACTAAAAGCCTTTTGTCATAAAATGACCATTAAAGGTTTAATGAAAAATTGTGTTATGCATGTTAAGATCTAGTTTTAGAAAATTTGCAAATTAATATCTTGCAATTATAGAGTAATCAAAATTTTTTTGATGACGACAATGTATTTTCGTTCAAGTTTTATCTTAAACATGTTTTATGTTTATATAAAAGCACCGTTATGTTATTTATGGATATGATAGTTGCAAAAGTTATAAAATCAATATTTTTGATAATATTGATATTCACCATCATTTAAGTTAAGCACTTGAAATGCCAAATAAATAAAATTCTTTTGATAATATCTTTATATTTATAAAGCATTTTTTTTATTTCTTAGCAATTTTGTTATTATATTATCAAGATCCAGTAAGGATATTCACGTATCAAAGGATATTGAACTTTTGTATAAATGTTTTGTAACTTAAATTCTATGGTAGTTTAACTTGGGATATTAAAGTATTAAACTGGCCTAGTCTTTTTGTTTCAAATTTTATGATATGTGGGATTTCAACGATGCTATTTCCCTTATGATTCAATTAATCTTTTGTTTTTGATGGCCGAAGAGAGTGTTTACAAAATCTATCATCATTTAATGTATTTTTAGACACTCGTCCCCTCAGTGTGTTTGCATTTTCATACTATTAGTGTTTATGAAATTTAATTAAAGAACCATTTTTTGATATATGAAATCATTTTCATATTGTAATATTTTTATTCTTGATTATCAAAAAA
This sequence comes from Lactuca saligna, assembly GCF_052625555.1. Classification (NCBI taxonomy): domain Eukaryota; kingdom Viridiplantae; phylum Streptophyta; class Magnoliopsida; order Asterales; family Asteraceae; genus Lactuca; species Lactuca saligna. The sequence goes on along the minus strand of NC_136422.1, from coordinate 159,590,767 downwards.
ATTCAGTAATAATATTATGGTTTATGTGTTTATTAATGCGAATATCAATCGACCCAAAGGTAGGTTGATATTTTACCGAATAAACACATATATAATAATAAACATGTGGCAATTTTTAAGGTTGCATGTCATTAATAAGTCATTCCAAAAAGAGAGTTATTAATTGACAAGATTTATTGTCAATTTATATTATTAAATTTTATGGTTTATGTGTTTGTTAATGCGTATATTAATTGACCCAAAGGTAGATTAATGTTTGGTCGGATAAACACATGTTTGATGATAAATATATGACAAATTTTGGGTTACATGTCATTAATAAGTCAATCCAAAGATAAGCTTATTAATTGACATGATATATTGTTAATTTTTATTATCAAAACTTATAGTTTATGAGTTTATTAATGCGAGTATTAGCCGACCCAATGTAGACTGATATTTGGCCGAATAAACATATATGTGGTGATAAACATGTGGTGATTTTTTCTTTGGGTTCCATGTGATTAATAAGTCAATCCAAAGAGTGACTTGTTAATTGACATGATTTATTGTCAATATTTATCTCTAAAACAAGGATATCTCTTGCAAGTTAGTATTACTGTCTAAGGCTTGATATTGATGTTGTGTCGATACCTTGTAAAGATGTCATAAATTGAATTTATTGATTATGGTTTATGGATTTATGAGCATAAATATAGACCTGGCTATGTTTGAATTATGGTATTATATCTACTAACATTGATCGCATTTATGATTCATGTACTCAATGAGATTAACTTTAAGGAATGGAATGAGGGCATTATGTTAGTTCTCAATTGCATGGATAGTGACCTTGCATTTTGAATAGAGCAAAATTTTTTTGAGGATGTTGAGTTTGGGGGAGAGACAAGGTTAAAACATTGTCCTTAAGGAGGAATCAATCTTGATTCCTATTATTGCTTTCGATAGTATGCAGATTATGAATCAGTGATCGACAATGTTATGCAATCTCCTATTCTGAATACACAAAGTCAACAACCTCAAGATTGAATATCCTATGCGTGGTGCCACATTTTTCATCAATTTGTTATCTCTTTTTCTTTTGAGTTAAATACAATAGATGATTTTGTGTATCACATATTAAGTGGGAGTAAATTGATTTTTCTGGTTTTGGGTAAATATCTTCGCAAACTAAGTTTGGATCATAAGAAAACAGCCAAATGGATTTTGAGATATCTATACATAACAAAAGGCTATATGCTCAACTATAGGGAATCATATGTTTTAGAGATCATTTTATTAAGAATATGATTTTATTAGATGCCAAAATGGTTACCAATCCATATCGGGATATTTTTACATTTTAGCATGATGAGCCATTTCATGGATTAGACATTGATAGCTTTTTCCATAATGGCAACATAATTTATAGAATGGAATATGGTTGTGGAAATTTATCACGAGGCTACACATATTGGTATTGAAGGACCTCTAAATTTGTGATAGTAAGTCAGAAATGTTATATTCCAGTAACAGAAGTTCTATTAAGTCAAAGCATATTGACATCAAGTTTCCTTTTGTTAATACAATAGTGCAAAAATGGATATATATATATATATATATATATATATATATATATATATATATATCACATATGAACAAACTCCATAAAAGTGGATCCGCTGATAAAGGGATTATCTCCCCCGGTCTTTCTTGAGCATACTACACACGTTGGTGTGATATTTGGTTTTAGTGGGAGTTTTGTGGTGCTTTATGTGTTGTTTAACAACAACTATGTTTTTCTGTACAGAATTAAGAATTCGGTTAACTTCATTATTAGTTGCACATACTTGAAGTTTGATCTCACTTCAATCTAAAGTGGAACTCATTGGAAATCTATTTAGATTTTAAAACCACACATCATGTTTAATCTATGTCATCAGTTATATATGTATATGTGACCACTAATGGGTTTAGTTGCGTAAATTGTAACGAAGGCCGCTTTGATCCTATACTTGTATGATTAGTAGATGAGATTGTTTAAGGGTACCAATACTATGATAACATTCATTAAAGCTCTTATACAGTTATATTTACATTTATGCATTCGTGGTCCAGTAGGAGATTGTTGGATATTTTGTGACCACTAATAAATGTATATAAATAATGTTATCATTAATTTTGTATTATTATGGAAATTATATAAAATTGTTGATGTACCGATTTTATTAATAAATATAGATATACACTTACCATGTTTATCTTGTGGGTTGAGTTCCCGGTTTGACTCAAGATCTCCTAAATCCCTAATATCTCTCACATTCGGTTATATCTCCATCTATATAAATGCGTGATGAGAGGAAGATTTACGATACACGAAAATATACTATGAAATTCATATGGTTCATTGCTGGGGGATTTTAGAGGGAGTTCTTGAGATCAACTGGAAAGCTCTTCCTAGTCTCTAGATCCGAAAATCTCAATGGAACAAGGTATGTAATCATTCTTTCATGTTTAAGTCTTCTTTTAATCAGATTCGAGTTTAAAGATTCAAAGTTCATGCGTCCGTGTTTATGTTTTTGGTTATCAAAATGACCAACAAAAGAAGGAACAACAAAAGAAGATCTAATGACAAGGGATTTTATACCCATGAATGAAGTGACTAGAGTGGTTTTAGGTGATTTATAAAAGATTTATACAAGATAATTAAGGTTAAAGGGTTCTATGGATTGATGATGACCTATGTGGGTAGGACTTGGGTATGGATTGAGTTCCCTCCAGAACAAGCTTAATATAATTAAAAAAAACATAAACGTATGGTGGACGTATTTAAAGAATTAAGGCATATTTCTAAAAGTTTTGATGTGAATGAACATATGGTATGGATGGAGATCTACAGTTACCCATTGTATGCATGGATAAAATCGACATTAAAAAAGGTTGCATGTATTAATAGGTCGGTAATGGTCATGAATGAATATTTGGAAGAGCCAAGAAGTTGTGTTCGGGCATGTGTGAAATCCATGGTTAGCTTGTAAATTTGGGACACTGTCAGATGGGACGCTTTTTGTAATTTCCTAAATTTTCAAACCGTATTTTCTTAAAAAGCATAAGTAAACATCTAAACCCATTCTAAAATACCAAGTTAACAAAATATTTTGACACCACCAAATCATATCGTAAAAATGTATCAGAATCATCACAAAATTAATGAAAGTCTAAATTGTAAAATCATTATCAACACGGATGCGGTACAGTCACATTGGATCCTTCCGTTTGTCAGCAGAACCACCTGAAAAATATTTAACTTTAAAACCTAAACACAAAGCTTAGTGAGTTCCCTAAAAACCATTAATATCATTATAACAACAATGCATATATATACATCAGACATATAGGCTTTAACCATCATCCCTAGGACATGTAGACTCATGACACAACACATATATTTCCATCATCCAAACAAACATATAGGCCCATGACACAACATATGTATCTCCATCATCAGATATAAAGCATGCAAACCTTACATAAAAACATACATGCAAGACTCCATTAGTCTAGTTAAACATATAAACATGCCATAGCATTACATAGGCATCCCACATACATCGGATCCAACAATGACATATGTAATATATTGATAAAACTCATCTAAAATTTAAAAGCTAAAGAATTGCAAGCACACAAGATTTCTCGTAATAAACGGTCTCACGAAGTACTTAAATAACAATTAGGTGTCAAACCCCAGGCTAATGCACAAAACATCCAAGTTTGAAGAAGATTCAAACTGGTCAAAAAGTTATCGGACAAAGTTAATGCGAAGCATGTCGTGACCAATACACTATTTCTCCACACCTATAAACTTAAAAAGTAGACGCAAAACCTTCCAGAGGCACACTATAACCTTAATGAGACGCACCACACTTAGTGGTTTATTAACCTCTTCTTATTAAACACTTAATCCTTTCATCCAAGGGATGAATCATTTAGATATGAATCTCCTAAGGATATTAATGAATAAAGTATGCAACTTTATCTAGATCTATGGCCTAATCTTCCCCAAACACTAACCCTAACTCAAAATGTGACTAAAAGGACCAAAATTTCATGCATGGCACAAAGGGAGTACATGTACATCCATTTTTCCACCTTTAACAAAGTCTAGGAGTCATTCTAAATCATTCATAAGGTTCTGGAGTTCTTCAAACTCTAAGAACACTATGAAAAGGGACCAAATGAGACCAAAATGCCATACAAAATCTAGATATAATGAAATAAACACCAAGGTAGAAACTTTAAACTCACAATGGTCCAAAAATGTTTGGGAATAGTTGAGTCTACACTCGAACAAGGCTTCCTTTCACCAAAAAGGATTTCCTTTCACCTTTAAAATTCACAAACAAGGCACAAAACTCAAGACCACAAGTATAAAGGCTAGGGTTTGCAACATGGACGTTTTTGGGAAATGGGGGCTTCCAAATGAGGTAACCCTAGGGATAACTGCTGTTAAATAGGGTATGATGCCCAACAATTAGGGTTTCCTCTGCTAGTTGGGGTGCGCCATGTGCCAACATAGGCGCTCCGCGCCTTTCACGTGTCTAGTGTGCTGTGACCAATCATTGTAACACCACACTCCAGCGTAAAATTCAAACTTGAATAAATAAAATACATATCGAGAATCAAATGTTACAAATCTCTCATACTTGAAGTATATTTCACCCTCAAAATCCGTTGGAAGAAACAACTCAGGGTAATGCTTGTGCATCTCCTCCTCAGGTTCCTAAGTCAACTCGGAACCCTTCCAGCGCAACTACTACACCTTCCCCAACTCGATCACCTTGTTCCTCAAGGTCTTCATCTTCCTATCTAGGATCGCAACTGGTCTCTCTACATAATTCAAATGCTTATCCACATGAATATCATCCAAAGGCACTACCATAGACTCATTAGATATACACTTCCTTAACTGTGAAACATGGACAATTCTATAATGGTAGGCAACCTTCTCCTCACGTGTAGTAATTCTAAAGGGTCCTACATAGGGCCTAACTTTCCATGCTTCCAAAATCAGAAGAACGCCGATCTACATATCTCTTCTACCAACTTTTCACAGACTACACTCTCCCATGTACCTGCTGAGTAAGCTTGGTAATCTTGAGCACTATCTTACTGCTCGTTATAACTCTCTTCCCAACCACTCCCCAATAAATCAGAGTCCTACATTTTCTCCCATAAATCTTATCAAATAGAGGCATACCAATATTGGAGTGGACGATGTTGTCATAAGAGAACTCTATCATTGGAAAATATGAATCTCATCTCCCACCGAAGTTAAGTACACAAGCGCTAAGCATATCCTCTAAGGTCTGAATCATCCTCTCACTCTATCCATTGGTCTGAGCATGATATGTTATGTTGAAGTGAAGTTGAGTGCCCATATCCTCTTGAAATTTCTTCTAAAACCTAAAAACAAACATGATATCTTTATCCAAAATCACTAAAACTGACACACAATGGTGGGAAAATGCCCCCCCCCCCCTCATATAATTATCTACTAGTTTCTTGGCCGGGGAGCCCTGCTTATAGAAATAAAGTGGGTATTCTTGATCAACCTGTCTATAATAAGCCAATTAATATCCAAACCTCGAGGATCCTTTGGTAACGAAGTGATAAAATCCATCATGATATGCTCCTACTTCCACATCAAAATATCTAAGGGTTGAAGCTTTCTATGAGGCCTCTGATGCTCAGGCTTGATTTTCTAGCAAGTTAAACACATATAAATGCATCATGCCACACCCTCTTCATTCAAGGCCACCAATAATCCTCTTAGAGGTCTATGTATGTCTTGTTCATGCTTGGATGAATTAAAAACTTGGACTTAAGAGCCTCGTCCATCAAAATTTGTTGGGTACCATCCGTATACAACATCCAAATCTGCACAAATTAAGTTAACAAAACTCGATTGTCTCTAACAAACGAAAGGACCTATCCTTTAACTCTTTCTCTCTTCCGATTTTTAATCCTGGACACTTTAGTCTACACCTGTCTAATCATATCCAACAATGGAGTAACAATGATCATCCCCAGAGACAAATCTTGAATAGGTTCACTAGTATTCTTCCGAATCAATGCATCAACCACCACCTTGGCCATGCCTAGATGATAAAGAATTTTGCAACTGTAGTCCTTCACTACGTGTATTCATCTGTGTCGCCTCATATTCAGATTCAAATGGTTCATCAAATATCTCACACTCTTGTGGTAAGTATAGATGGTATATCACACCCCAAACAAATAGTGCCTCCAAATATTGAGTGCAAATGCATTTGCTCCCAACTCTAAGTCTTGATTTGGATACTTAGCCTTGTTAGGCTTCAATTTTCTCGAGGCATAAGTGATCAACTGACCTCGCTGCATAAGAAAAACTCCCAAACCCATGATATACACAATATACTACCATATCCTTAGGAAGGGTCAATATTAGAGCCTCACATTGCCTTTGCCTCAGCATATCAGATGTTTTCTATGGCTTAGAACCGCAATAAAAAGTAACACTTTTCTTTATCAAACGGGTTAATGGAACTATAATATTGGAAAAATCTTGAATAATACTAGGGAGGCCAAGAAAATTTTGAATTTCATAGGGAGTTTTTGGGACCTCCCAGTTCATCATTGCCTCAATATTGGGTAGGTCGACCAAGATACCTTTTGGTTGATGAGGTGCTACATGAACTGGACCTCTTGTAACTAAAATTCATACTTGGGGGATTTGGTATAAAGCATATCCCTCCTGAAAACCTTAAGAACCTCTCTCACATGCTCCTTGGTCTTCGAGAAGACCCAAATATCATCAATAAACATGACCACAGACTAGTCGAGCATGGGTTTACACACTTGATTCATCAAATCCATGAACTTATTAGGTGAATTAGTTAGACAAATAAAATCAATACGGACTCATAATGGCCATACATGGTCTGAAAGGTCATCTTCTACAAATCTTCCTCTCTAACTCTCATACGATGATAACATGATCGCAGATCAATCTTTGAGAGCCATGATGTTCCCTGAAGATGGTCGAACTAATCGTTGATCCTCGAAAATCGGTAACGATTCTTCAGCATGATCTTATTAAGATCTATATAATCAATGTACATCCTGTACGAATAATCAATCTTCTAGATGAACAAAATCGGTGCTCCCCAAGGTGAATTGATTGATTGAATGGACTGTTTGTCTAATCGCTCCTAAAGCTGAGTGGACAACTCCTACATCTTTGGAGGTGCAAGAAAATATGGTTCCATGGCTATCATATCCAAACTTGGAAACAAAATAAATCTTAAAATCAACTTGTCACTCAAGAAGGAAGCCCGATAGAACCTCGGGACACACATCTAGAAACTAATGGATCGAGGGGTACTTCGGAGTTGGTCTTCTTCTTCTCAATATGGGTATCCACTACATAAGCGAAGAACCCCATGCAACCATGTTTTAATACCTCATGGATATCACAACCAAAAAGAAGGTGGATATGACCTTAGCACCCTCTCCCTGAATGGTTAGCTCTCCCTGACGGTCATAATCAATCAAAGCCTCAAATATGATCAACCGGTCTATGTCTATTATCATGTTGAACTCACCCATAGAAATAGGGATACGGTATATTAGAAACCTCAGCCTGAGGTTCTTAATCACACAATCCAGGTAGGCTCTTGATGTTAAAATTTTCATATCATCAGCTACATCAACCACGAACGGGTGGTCTAGTGCTCCTAAAGCAACATCAAAGCTCTTGGTATACAAAAGCAAAAACAAAGGAACGAATCGCTCCATGGTCAAAGAGTACTAAAGTAGGAAAGGAATTAGATATGAATGTACCTAATTACATACATAATACTAAGCACAAAAGGAAGGAACAACAAAAAATAAAAATAAATGAACACATACCAGTGAAGACATATGGCGCTACCTGTGCTTCCTTAGTCGTGAGTTAGAATGATGCCCATTTGGATCTAGGGGGTTGTTCCTTCCCATGAAACCTATGAGTGATCCTCAATGTCGTTGATGCTAGAGCCTACACCACTCCTCTGGCCATTTGGGGGCAATTATCTTTGATACGGCCAATCTGATCATAGTGGTGACATACCTTGCCCCCTACTTGCAATCCTTGATGTAGTGGCCCTCTTGTCTACACTTGTAACACGCTATAACCTAACATGATACCTTATGTGACTTTCCATACTTACCTCACTTTTGGCCCTTCTGCCCTCTTGGCTTCGAATCGATATCCTTGAGCCTCTTCACCTTCGGTTGAGTCTGAACCTGAACCTATCTCTTCCGTCTTTATTGGCTCTCAAGCTCTAGATCACTCTCTTTGGTTGTAGCCACACATATCAGTAAATATTTGGAACCTAATAATTTCCATGAACTTCGTGATATCCATCCTCAACATGCCTAAATACCTAGACAGTTTCATCCTATTGGTTACTATGTACACTGGGCAGATTAGTAATCCTTCGATGAACCTACTAGTGATCTCCATCACCATCTCAATCGTATGTGCAAGACCCAAAAACTCCTGATCCAAGTTCTCAAACTCAACTAGAGGAACATAATCCTACCTGAGCATCATGGTGACCGTTTCCCATGTCATAATCTTATGCTCCATCATAGAAAGGGGTTGAACAACCAAACCTCACTAATCTTTTGGCGCATGATATAGAAGGTTCAACGCGAACTTGACCTTCACCTCCTTTCGGTAGAAACACATATTAAGGGAAACCTCAATATTGGAAATCTGGTATATACTCATAATTAGGTGCTTCTCTTCTTTGAACGTAGGAGTTTAATAAGTTGTGAAGTCACGTGAATTCCTAATCGTTTCACTTGGTTAACCTCCACCAACAAAAATGATGTATTGCTCTTCATACATGGCTATTGATTTGGTCTTGATCATTCAAAACATCTCGGGAATCACCTTTTGCATTGCCCTGATACCTTTTCTACTATCTAATCATGCATGTACACATCACTCAGACTTGATCCACTCTTGACTACCAGTGCCCGTACCTCAACCAAATCGACTAACTTTTGGATTAGGTGTCTAGGTGGATAACTATTCCTGGAATGTACTTGACCCGGTTAGCATGGTCCATTTGGGTTGCATGGCATTGCAACACTTGGATAGACCAAATGAGAGAAATAAAACTTAAGGTTTATTAATATATTATAAGTTCTAATGTATTAATAATATTATTTAATTAGTATTGATCAAGAATTAATTTTTAATTAATTAAGTGATCAAAAAGAGACTAATTAAGTATATGGGGTTGATTGTGTAAATCATCTATTCTTTTATTGTTGGGCTTATGATCCATGGTTTGTATGGATTAGGTTAAAACCCATAAGGTGCTCAAAGGATAGTACATGGAGGTTACAAAGCCATGGATCATGGAATATGAAAAGCCATGACAATTAGGGTTTACATGGTGTAACCTTACTTGTGCCACAACTATATAAAGACCCCTATGTAAGAAAAATTGGCCACTACTTGTATAAGAAAAAGGGCTAGCCGATTTTGGAGTGTAAGTGTACTTCTCTCAAGGTTATTCCAAGTGTTGTAGTGTTGTGTGGTACATTTGAGGCATCAGACTTGAGGTGTTAGGCTCACAAGGTTCTCAAGGAATCCAAACTACAAAAGGTATGTTCTTCTTCTAGCATTTATGTTTAAAAGTTCCCCATGCTATGCTAGATAGGTTAAGAACCTTGGAAAATCATTTTTTCATGTATCTAAGTAAAACATAGATCCAAGGTTTCTAGGGTTGCATGTACACCTTAGGAGTGTTAGAATTCTCAAAACCCTTCACTAACTACCTAAAAAGTCATCACCATACTGTAGGAATGAACGAAAATAGGTTATAAAGAAATCATAGTTCTAATCCCATATTATTTCAACCTATAGATTCCATAGAAACCTTGTGACTCTTCCTAATCTAGGAAGGCATCATGTGCTTGCAGTAGTACGGGCTCATACTATCTTCCATACCAGAGTGTACTCATCCCAAGAACTGTCCCAAAGTTCTAACTCACCCCAAATGACTACCACCTAGGGGTCTTTCACTCATGTGTGTGCTTATTCAAGCACATACCACTTATGTTCCTTGACTCTCCTTCTTCGATTCCTCCCACCGTCACTCTCATATCACTAGAAGTCTCTATTTGTTTCGATGAGCACCTTGTGAGTACACGTTATATGTAATCAAGGATAAGACAGGTGGTTAAATAAGTGATTCTACCTGAAACCCACGACCAGAAAAGGAACAAGATGTAAGGCTAAATCAAGCATTCCAAGGCTATATAATTCTAGTTATGTACAACTCTAAAGCATTAACTTACAAGCTAATTAACATTAGCATGAACTTCAAATACCACATAGTAAGTAAATTCTAAGGCAATAAGGCATCTTAAATATTAGAAAATTCTAAAATGTAATTAATGAAAAGATTCTTAGCCTACATACTACCATGCATTTGTAACAATTCACATATCAATAGATATAACAAGTATACATATTTTTATGTATCATTCTGCGGGTAGTTGTACACATCACATATTTCTCCTTTTTTATAAAATTATTTTTCAAAAAGGTTTATAAATTGGAAGCTTGAAGCTAGGAATTTGGACTATGACAAAAAGAAGAATAAAAATTGAAGAAACACAACATGTTGAACATCTCCGGGTCGTGGGGAATTGAAGATTCCTACTAATTCTATGACTTGCCGGATATATGATTTTACACCAAACCATGGCGTGGTGGCCATTAACCACGGCGTGGTGCACCAAAATTTGGAATATTATAAATATATCAAAATTTCAATGAAAACGGACCGATATTGGAGGCTATTATCGACTTCTAGAGATAAGAGACGGACCTTGAAGGTTTTGAAGCTCAAAATTCGATTGCTAGCTTGATTTTTGGGAGATCTAAGGCAACATTACTCATTTTTACTTGGTTTAATTTGATTTGATCATGTCTTCCAAAGTGCACCTTGTTTTTACATGTTTGTTTGCTGAAGTTAAAGGCTAAACAATGTAACTTTCATTTAGCCTAGATTACATGCTTACTTATGAGTTGATTATGGATTGAATTATGCTAAGCTGATTATTTTCAATGTCATATTATTAAAGAACCTCTCTATGTTTATGATAACTACTTTTCTATTTATTTTTTTAGTTTCATTAAGTTTACATGACCTATCAGTCTTAATTGAATTGAATCTAATGATCTTGTGATTTGCAAAATTGTAGGACTAGTGTTTTGATCGAAAACATAGGGTTAAATCGAAAAGTGGGTAAGTGAATGTAAGAGCTAACACATGAAGACCAATCATGTCACACCCCGTTAAAGCGTAAACACGAAGGGTGACAGGTTTAGGTCTCATAACACAAGCTAAATAGGAGTACCAACCATAATCGTTGAGCATTTTAAGTTTACATCATAAAAAACTACTTTTTAGTTCCCTACCACAAAGTCTAATAAATAAAAAAAAGAAACATCAAGTGTAAATTCATGTTGACGTCCAATTTAGATCATTGATCGTTTCCTGAAAAGTTTGCCAAAATGAGGGTCAACTATAAAATAGTTGGTGAGATCACAGGTTTATAAAGGTACATCATTTCAGTAAGAAAATATAGATTTGTTCAACAAAATTTCCAGCTCAAAATGAGTGTTGAATGCCAAAGCACTCCACAACCAAACATAACGACTGTTATCGCCCCCATTCCATCATGTCCACGGTTCCCATGATGTCAAATCACGGAAATATGCACTCACGGAAATATGCACTCACGGTTCTAGGTAAGTAGGGGATGTCTACCCCAAATAGCGCAATACACAAGACCGTCGACTTCAATACATGTTAATAGGTTGTATTTAGGTTCTCAACGACATAACATACAAAGGTCAAAACATAGAGTTCATATCACCAAGTTCAATAGCAACAATGTTCCAAGTTCAATGAGTTCATAAAACATAGCTTAATAAGTTTATAAAACAAGGCTCAACGAGTTCACCAAAATAGAGTTCAACAAGTTCATAAAATAAAGTTCCACAAGTTCATAAAATAGTATAGATAGCTCATAAAATAGTAGCATGCTTTCGACCCCAAAACATGAAAATAGTAAAAAAGGGGGTTGTGAATCCTCACTAGGGAGAGTTTGTGTTTCGAGCTTCATAGTTTCTAGTGAGATACAATTCAGTAAACCATTATCTAAGATCTACCTATCCATCTAGTGGTGTTGCAAACTGCCCAAATTTTGTTTGGTTCATTCTTTGTATTATTGAATTCATGGTGCCTTGTGTTCAAAAATCCATAAAGGCATGAAAATGAACTCCAAATTTTGTAAAAATTTGTATTCTGGTTCTAACAGATGGTATTAATGCCCAGAAAGTTTATAGAGAATTTTAAAGGTCATTTGTTATTTATTTGCAATTTAAGTCTAAATAATAGAAATTTTGAAAAGTAAATAGAAAACATTTTCAACAATTCCCAAATTAAATTTATAGGTTGTCATAATGTTACCAAAGTTGGGAAGAATATTGATTCAAGCCCTTGAGTCCTATGACCTAGTTTTGAAAATTCATGCTCTAATTCAATAAAAATTTGAATAAAATACCAAATAGTGACCAAATTCAATAAAAATCTATATGGGATCCTTATTTTGTCAATACACCAGTTCTATAATTTTTTAGATTTTTGTCGCATCTGTAAATGATTATTTTGAATTTATCTCCATTAAATTCTTATTTTTGTAGAAATATAAGGATTTTGTTTAAGCACTTGGGGTTTAGAGAACATCTCTTAAAGACATGGCCTTTTATAAAACAATTTGGTTCAAAATAATTTCGGAGCTAAACGGTCTATTCAACCCAACAAGTTTTGAAATGTAGCACTAACTATTGTATGAGTTCCAAATGTAACTGGATGTTCGAGAATTTGTGTAAAAAACTTATATGGGGTTTTATTTAATGAAACTTTAGACTTCTGTGATGGATGTGTTAAGTTTCTAAAATACTTTCCCCGATATTTATTGTGGGGTTTAAGATCTTTGATCATGTAATTAAAAAGTAGTGGTCATAAAAAACGTGTTGTTTGCGCAATTATTTTGTAAAAATCAAATTCTTAATGTTTTACAGTAAGACCAGTTATTTTGGAAAGTTAACTCAAGGAAATAGTCCTCAAAAAGAGAATATCATGATTCGGTTAAGAAATGAGGGAGTTATGACCTTTTAATGTCGAGTAAACAAATTTGACAGAATGTTGAAGAATAAAAGTCTAGAAAACATAGTTTAAACTTCTATTTACATGATGATATAGATTTGTTTTGCTTAGATTGAGATAAAACAACATTATATTAAAGATATTCTATAAAAATAATTGTTTCTAACCATTTTATCTTACACGTAACCAAGCTAGATGAGACGAAAGTTTTGAAAAATCGGTTGTTGGTGCTAGATAAGGCATGCATGTGCTCACATTTGCTATTGACTTTGGTTTGATCATGGATCATCACTATTAACAGAAAATGTTCCCTCTTTTTCCTAGTGATCTACAAACATGAAGATCAAACAAAGATTCTTGGCAAGAACATGCCTTAGAAATTTAAAATACAAGGACAAAATAACTAAAACTTGTAGAAATTCGTTATGGGTCTTCAAGAGATGTATGATAATCACTTACCCTTTGTTGTGAAGCTTCAAAAACATCCAAAATATGGATGAAAATTTAGTGGTTGAGGGGCTGATTTCTAGAGAGAGAAAGTGAGGTTTCTGGAGAGAATGATGATGAAAAGTGGGATTTTGTCTCTCTGGATAAACCATCTCTCTCGTCGTCTCTTTGAGGCTGCACTCCACCAAAATTTGCCACTAAAATAAAGAAGAGTATGCAACATATGAACAATGGAGTGACTGAATCTTTCCTTGAGATTTTGAATATAAATTCACGTTTTCTGTCTCATATTAAAATGCAAAATCTGGTCTCGGGATTTTGCAATATATGAGCCAAGATGCAATGAGTGAGAGCGAGTGAGTAAGAGGTTGTGTATGGCCGCATTTTTAGGGAGGGGAGAGGGTTATTATCAGGCTTTTCTTGGTAAGGGTACCCTCTTAAATCCTTCCCTTAAGTTTTAAAACAAATTAGCTTTAACTGTCATAAAAACTCTAAGTAGTTTCATAAACTTCCAAGAATTTATTTCTTGGTTTTTATTGAACTATTTATTTTTAGAAATAAATTCATAAACTTGAATAATCTTTAATTAAGTTATGAAAATGATAACTTATGATTTGATTTTTATAAAATCAAATTTTTATACCATATGAATGTATGATTAGACAATCCTTGGATTATATTTTTGTCCCATAATTCAAATTCTGATATATATGGATATTATTTCCAACTTGTAATTAAATCAAATTGTGATTTAATTAAATTGATTTTGATAAGTTATCAAACTAGTTAAGCACATCATATTTTCCAATTAAGAAATTAGGGTAATATACATACCCCATGCTTTGATCTTCTGAACATGGTTTTTGTGTTTAGTTTTGAGATTGAACTTTGGAAATTTACAACCTAGTTGGAGTATTTTCATATCAATGTGGTTGCATAGTACAAACTAAGTTGCACTAATTGTGCTAAGGGATCTATCAAGTGGCAATCTAGCTCAACTTGTTGCATCTAAAGCCAAGTTACGTGCATGCATGGAAATGATATGGTTCTAGACGAGTCCTAACCTGAGTTTTGATGGTTGTATCAAATCATATATTGAATTGATTTCATTAAACTAATAAGATCAATCAATTATAAGTCTCACATAACTCGAACCGCACACTAGTAAATTTGTTAGTTTATCCGCTTGATCACCATATGAATCAACTTATTTGCTAAAGGATTAGGTAAGTGAACATTAATCAAGTCACCTTAGGAATTGGTAATCAACAAAGCATTAATCCATTGTACTTCCATTAAATCAACTAATAAATCAAGTATATCGAATCCAAATGAAATTCTCTTAATTATATTGGTAAAAAAATCATCTTTTGTTTTCCTTTTTTTTTCTCGTGTTTTCTAGTTGTGTTCTTTTTAATTAAGTGTTTAAGTTTCTACTCTTGAAAAACTAGAGAAAAAACCCCATTTTTTAATTAAATAGTAGTTTAGGTAACTTTATTAGATTAAATTAGCTAGTAATTATGTTCCCTGTGTTTTATACACGACTATTTGTGCTATTCTATTTTCGATTAGGTACACGGCCTTAGGAGTAATAGTTAGTTATATTAGTTGGTTAAAACTAGTATATAAATTACATATTAAAATTTTTAGCACCATTTGAATTGGTTCCTTGTCTTTCAGTTTTTCTTAATTATATAGCTCACCACGCCGTAGTTTTGCTAGACCACAATGTGGTTCTCGTTCGGTAGCTATTTCATTTTTGTTATGTTTATGTTTTTTTTTTGTTACAGTTGGTATATGACTTGTTGATCAAATTTTCCTTTAACACCAACGTTTGAAGATTCTGAGTCAGTGTACCATAAAAAGAACGACAAAAACGTAGGATAATCAAGCAACAAACAAGTACACGAACCCAAGTTTGAAATCTTTGAGAAGATTCCTAACAAAATGGAAGCTGGTTAAAAGCCTAAAACAAAATTATAAAAAAGTAAGCGAACTCGAAAGCGAGCCCAACAACAACATGGCGGACATTGTCGACATGACGATGCAGGAGTACAAGAGACGGATATGTGATGATAACGGGCTGAGACTTGTGCAACCCACAATTCCCACAACAGCCAACTTTGAATTGAAAGGCCATATACTCGCTCAATTGAAAGACATACCATTTTATGGGAAGGATCACGAGGACGCTTACAAGCACATTGATGAAGTCAATGATATCACTGACTACTTCGAAATCCCCAACATATCATGCGAGATAGTGTTATTATGAATTCTCCCTTTTACTTTTAAGGGTGCAGGAATGGATTGGCTAAAAGCACATCCATCGGGAGCAATAACAACTTGGGCAAAAAATGCATGAAGAATTCATACAATAATTTTTCCCACCATCGAAGGTTTCAAAATTGAAAAAGGCAATCACAAATTTTGAAAAAAACATAGAAGAATCATTGTACAAGGCAGTGGAGCGCTATAAGGGATTACATAGGATTTATCCCCAAAAAGATCTAAATGTGCAACAAGAAGCATCAATCTTATATGATGGGGTAAACGTGACAACTAGACAATTTCTTGATTCTCAAGTGATACTCACAAAGAAAGCACTATCGGTAACCAAGGAGCTAATTGAAGAATTCTCCAAACATTTTAGAGAATACCATAACCCTCGACATGATGTAACAAGAGGAATGAAAAAAATGTATCAAACCATCCATGAAATATGAGTTGGCTATTAAAATTGTAACTGACTACAATTTAACCAAAGATTATGATCTAGATGAAAATGGAAACCGAAAGGCACAAGCTTGCTATTCGAGCGGTGATCGTTATGAAGGAGACTGGAGAAAGCCCAAAAAGAAGTGGTTACCATATGATGATTAGAAGAAAACCAAAGAAGACAAATATTAACAAAAAGGAATAGAATTCAATCCAAAAAGGAACTGGTTCCCAAGAAGAAACCCGATTTCGAAGCAATGATTACTTGCTTTGCTGCCGCACCAAAAAAGAGACATGATGATACCGAAGCAGTACTTAGACATCAAGCCACAATGATGAATATTGAGCAAAAAATTGTGCAACTCTTAAAGCAATTCAAAAAAATATTACTAGGCACACTACCAGGCAACACCAAAAAAAACCCAAGAGGAGCCCACATACATGCTATAACGACTAGAAGTGGAAAAATTGTTAACATTTAACTCCTATCACTAACACTAATTCGGATGTTGCACAAGAAAAAGAAGAAACAAGGTAGGAAAAACTTGCTGAATAGACACCACAATGTGGTGACGAGACCATGACGTGCTCTTCTAGGGAAACAAAAATAAAATAAAAAGTGAACCGGTTAAACCGTATCATCCACCAATGATGTTTACAAGTTGAGCAAAGAAAGATAGACAGGTCAAAGATTATAAGAAGTTCCTAGAGCAGATTAAATCACTTCAAATAAATATACCATCCACTGAAGCCTTAGCTCAAATGCCAAAATATGCTAAGTTTCTAGAGGATATTCTAACAAACCAAAAGAATATGGAGGAGGTTTCAAAATTTGTATTGAACGAAACCTGCTCGACCGCCATGTTAAACATGATGTTAAAGAAGATGGGTGATCTGGGGACTTTAACACTTCCATCCTAATTCGAAAATTTAGCCACAAGCTACCCTCTTGCCAACTCGGGATCATGTGTTAACTTAATGCCATATTCATATTGAAGAAGCTTGATCTCCCGGAACCAAGACCAATTCGCATGGCCATTCACTTTGCAAATAAAATAGTGACCTTTCCAAGAGGGATTTATGAAGATTTATTACATAAAAATGACAAGTTTGTTTTTCCCACAGATTTCATTGTTCCAGATATGGAGGAATATGACCAAGTGCCAATTATTATTGGAAGGAACTTTTTGAGCATCGCCGAGCTTTGGTGGACATAAGAGAGTCCAAACTCACTCTGAGAGTTGGAGAAGAAGCTGCAAATTTTAGGGTATATAGAGCGAAAAAACATTCAAGAATAAGTGATGACATGGCATTTTCAGTAGATGTTTTTGATGAAATTTTAGCAAAAGAACTAGAGGGTTAGAAAGAGAAAGCAGATGAAGGATACATGATTATGAAGGAAAGACACTTTGATGCTGAACGCGATTTAAAATATATTTCGACTTTGACATTTTGGTCACTAAAGTTTTTCCTATCTTTTAAGGGAACAAACTGTTTAGTGACATGACCATTTACTCCTCTTTAGTTGTTTTAGCGGGGTTGATAGACGAAAATAAAACATTGGTCCCATCAATCTCCTTCTCTATGTGTTTGTGTGTGTTTCTTTATGCCAGATAAAATCCAGTTCACCCCCTCCCATCAACCACTTCTTCTTGGTGGTTTCTGACAAGCCACCACCACCTTACTCTTCTCTGATAAGATAGTCAGTAATCCTTCCTCCCTCGATGCCCTCATTTGAAACGAATCAATAGATGCATCAAAACATAGAACACCTTATGGGTGTCACCCAGATCAGTTTGTAAGTTTCAACTGTTATGTTGATGAATCCATTAATGAATATGTTGAGCGTTAACATCAACATAATTGAATTAATGTTGAAAACCTAAAAGTATTATCTAAATTGAATCAAAAGGAAGTTGGATTACTATTGAAAATTCGATAACAAGTTAACTAACAACAACAAAACTGGTGAAACATGCAAACATTAAAGCAACATCTAAGGTCCCATTCTTCTTCATCTGTTAAATTGATGAAAAACAAGTAAAAGGAGGATGAAAGATTAAATAGATTGCATTGCTCATAAGTGTAAACTCTTTGTCGTCTACTGACTTCATGATTTTGTATCAATCTAAACTAATCAAGTCCAAAACAAAACATATAATCCTATAAATGAAAACCCAGGAGAGAGGGAGCGGGAAAACCTATCAACACTAACACCATCATTACCATTATTGTTCACCTTCATATTCCTGTCACCATCAAAGACCATCACATATGCACAACAAGAAGCAAGATATTTGTTCTTGACATTTTGATGATCGAATGAGGTCGAAGGGGATATAAGCAGAGATCGAGTTTTAAATATAAGGGTGTAAGTTCTTTTTAATTCCTCTACGACCAAATTAGAGCAACACATAATATGAAAAGAATAGAGCATATGAGATAGGTGTGTGTGTGTGTGTGATATGTATATATATATATATATAGAGAGAGAGAGATAGAGAGAGAGAGAGAGAGACGTGTCATTTTCTTTATAATAAACAAATAAATAATTAAACATATTATGTTAGCTATCATAAAGGTACCGGGTTACACCTTCGTCTTCGCAAAAGGGACCTATTCAATCTAACAAAACTAACTTTATTCCCTTAAAAAGCACAAGAATAACTTAAGGGGCCGAACGGGTAAAATCAAAATACATAATAGGGCTGTTGCATCATTTTCCCTTAAAAAAACATGAAGAACTGCTAGAGGGAAGCGATGAAAAAGAATTAAAGAAGAATTTTGAATCCTCACCACACCATGCTCAAGAAACCACGCCGAGAAATCAGAAAACGCACGAAAAATCACTAAAAATCAACACACCACAGCATGTTGAGTAGATGACCATGCCATGGTCACTCAATAGAAGGCCAAAGTTGAATTGAAAGCTCTACCCGAACATCTGGAGTACATATTTTTAGAAAAAAATGAGCCATAGCCAGTCATTGTAGCAGCTGATCTCATACCAAAGGAGAAGGAAAACTTAGTTAGAGTATTCCAGATATGTAAAAGTGTCATTTCTTGGAAGATCATCAAGGGAATTAGACCCTCATATTGTTCATATAAGATTAATTTGGAAAAAAGAGCTAAACCAGTTGTGAAACGTCAAAGAAGATTGAACCTGAACATGCTAGAACTAGTCGAGAAGGAGGTTGCCACGTTTTTTGATGCCATACTTATTTATTTGATCTCGGATTGTCAATGGGTAAGTCCGGTGCACATGGTACACAAGAAAGGAGGCATGATGGTGGTGACAAATGAAAAGGATGAGCTTATTCCTATAAGAATAGTAACTGGTCGGCGAATGTGCATCGATTATCACAAGTTAAACGATGCCACTTGCAAATACCATTTTCCTTCGCCCTTTACTGATCAAATGCTCGAAAGATTACCCGGTCACCTTTATTATTGTTTTCAAGATGGTTGCAATATATTTTTAGATTCCTATTAGGCCATAAAGTTTCCAAATTCGAGTAGAGGTGAACTATGCAAAGGTCGACACCATAGCTAAATTACCACCTTCAACAAACATGAAGGGGGTTAGGAGTTTTCTCGGCAATGTAGGATTTCATTGCCGGTTCATAAAAGATTTTTCAAAAATAACTAGGCCATTAACTCAAATTCTATTAAAAAATGCCACATTCGATTTTTCTAAGCAATGCCTTGAAGGTCTTTAAATATTAAAAGAAAAATTAACAAATACCCTAATGATGATTGCCCCAAATTGGAACCTCCCATTTTAGCTCATGTGTGATGCTAGTGACTTTATTGTAGGTGCAATCCTTGGGCAAAGGGTTGATAAACAATTTCAACCCATATATTATGCCTGCAAAACACTAAACTGTACCCAAGAAAACTACACCACCACTGAAAAAGAACTTTTCATTTTTTTTACGCGTTTGATAAAATCCACCCTTACCTAGTGTTGTACAAAAATATTGTTTTTCCTACCATTCTGCTCTTAAATATTTATATGCTAAGCATAATGCTAAGCTAAGATTGATCCGATGGGTACTCCTCTTGCAAGAATTTGACATCGATACTAGGGACAAAAAGGGTACAGAAAATGAGGCAGTCGATCACCTCTCGAGATTGGAAAACCATAACATGGAAGAATAGGAAGAAAACAAAATTCGAGATGACTATCCCTAAGAATATATAATGGTGATCTTGGGTGAAGAGTCATGGTATGCGCATGTTACGAATTACTTAGCTAATGGCTACCTACCAAACGGTTTAACCCATCAAAAAGTGAAGAAATTGTATTCGGAAGTCAAGTACTGCTTTCACGATGAACCTTATGATTACCGGAGTTATGCGGATGGAATAATAAGAAGATGCATATTCAGGACGGAAAGTATAGTTATTTTGATGCACTGTCAAATGGAGCCACTAGAGGACTTCATGTAGCGCGATACACAATGAAAACGATGTTCGATTTGGGATTTTACCGGCCCATGATTTTTAAGGACGCTACAAAATTCATCAAAAATTGTGATTCGTGCCAACGATCAGGCAACATTTCTTCCTAAAATGAGATTCCCAAAAATAGCATCCAAGTTGA